>NW_023998422.1:2357437-2389132 GCF_014805625.2 Glossina fuscipes
TGCATAATTTTGTTTTTAATAATTAACGGATATATATCCATATAAATATATATGTATGATAATTTATTGTCCATTGAATTCAAGAATTTCAATGCTATAAAATTTAACAACAAACTTAAGATCACATATTAGCCATGAAACGGAAATAATCAAAAGCATGAAAAAACTTGTAGTGTAAAATTTGATAAAATCAAGACAAGCAAAAGCAACTGAAAAATTTATACATAAATACAATGCACATATGTACATATGTAGGTCTGTATATACGAAATATTGGCAAATATCTGGGTGAAAGAGTGAAAGAGTAGAAAAAGTGCTTAGGATAGCGTTTGCAATTCGTTTCATAATGAAATTGCTTGGAAGGAGAGATTGATAGATGGGTCTCAACGTTAAATATCCGATTGAATTAATTGTGCTAGTTAATCGCCAATATTTCATAAATTGATTCGTTCTAAAAGCACTTGCATTTATAGCTCGTTTCAAATTTTTCTTAACTGCTCTGTATAGATACAATTTTAGTTCAATCGTTTCTTTGTTCAAATCCCTAATCGATTCAAACAAATACATTACTTCTGCCTTCAAATAGTAATAATGCAAATTCAGTCCACTTAGGCATATTTATAAAAAGCTACGCACTTCTGCGTCGAACTGTAGTAAATGGCTCCATGACACATTTCAGTTATATTCTTTATCGAACAGTTGTTATATCAATCAATCAAAATCAATTTTTATACCCTACTCTACTTGTCTGTCCGTGTGAGATCTGTCCATGTAAATTAGTGTTCAAGCTATAGGTCGCAATTTTTGCGATATTTTTATAAAATTGTGGTACAAAGGCAAATGCTATTGAAAATATTTCGGATCGTTTCACTTCTTTGGCCACTCCTTATGTCATGGCCAGTTCTGAAAAGTCGGTATATGGAATAAAATTGCAATTTTCAAAATTTCTCGACAAAGATGGCTAAGCAACGATGATGAGAGAACATTTCGTTTCTAATCATTGTCTGTCGCTAGGCACTATTTCTGCTATCTATTGGAAATAATACGTATTCTATGCAGAAAGAACAATTGGTCTCTTGAGCCCATTCATAAGAAGACCAATGTTTGGATATATTCATCAGAATCTAAGCATCCTTCGAAGGAACAATAACTCATTCATGAAACCATATATCAACTGATAACAGCTTGTAGGGTACACTAATCGAGGTTAGAATTGCTGGGTGAGTTTTGCTAAGGCTCACGATATCATGACTTTTTGCATATTGCTCCCATTTTTCGTCACCATTTTATCCCCTGTGGTTCTTAACGCTCTCTACTGATGATTTCATTTAATGCCCAACTGCTCCTTCAAAACGGTCTGCATCGTGGTTATTTGATATCATAACGCATCCAATGCTTATAACTTGTAAGTGTTTAGCAGCTCTACCCTTCGAACTACGTCGGAAAAGTTTCCCCCAAATGACACTTTTTGGACCCAGAATTGCAAAAAATTGAGAATTTCAAGAGTAGAGGCTTTAAAGTGATAACTTATAGAGTTGCGTATAGCGTAAAAACAACACGAGAATGGAGAACTTATTGTTTTGTTCACCAATCTACAGTGCTACCTATACACACTCTCTCTCTCTCTCTCTCTCTCTCTCTCTCTCTCTCTCTCTCACTCTCTCTCTCCCAGTAACAGGACAGTGTCATATTCGCCCATCTAATATAAAATTCCATCTACGACAGACTTATATATAACTGCAAGCGGTACATATGAAAACTAAGAGAGATACAATCCTCTTAGCACGGTTATTGGATAATCATTAGTATGTGAAAATTAGTCAGTTTCCTATTAAAATTACGTCCATTGGTAGATCTTGTAAATCAATTAGTATATCATCCTGGCAAATGTCGAAATAGTTTGCATTTAACCAGACATGGGCTTTTGAGCTCTATGTGAATATACACATGTTTATAGGCAGATTATTAAGTTATTAGTGTTTATGGAAGTAGGGCCACGGCATAGTACCTTAACCATATTAGGTAATCAACTAGTTACACAAGGGATTACGATGGTACAGTCAAAGACTTTCGAACATTGCCACAGAATTAATAATTATTCTTACGACATCAAGAGATGGCTTCAAATTTTAGAACGATACTTAATTAAAAGTTTGGCTCACTGATTGCTCCTTACTTAAAAAAACAATGGACTTTAAGCAACGCTGCTTATTTTTATATACAACATCTTTCATTTACACGCTTTCCTATCATCAAACGAAGCTGCAGGCAATGATAAAAGTGTTCTTCGAAACAAAATTCGAGTTTACAAAAAAAAAAAAAAATTTTATTATATATCTATTTTGATGAAAAGCAATCCCCTTGTCCTCCCCCCTTCCCCACTTCTCCCATAATTTTAATGTGTGTTTAGTTTTTCTTTATTTCTTTTCTTCTTCGTTTATGACAGCTTTTTGGTGCCAGTTGTGCTATTGTGCTGAGTCTAACATTTGCCCATGCGCCTGAAGGAGTGTGGAAGAAAAAACTCGTTTGGAAGGAAGACTGGGTTCAAGTATGGAAGACGATAAAAAAACAAGCCTGGGAGACGAAATGGAAGAAAATTCAAGTACCAATCTGGAAAGAGGTGCAAGTACCCATTTGGAAAGAAGTACAAGTGCCCGACTGGAAAATTGTTAAAAAGCCACACATTGAAGAGCGTGAAGTGCCCGCTTGGAAAGAGATAAAAGTACCGGAATGGAAGAAAATTACAAAGCCAGTGTGGCGTGAGATACAAGTGCCGGTATGGCGCGAGATACAGATACCCGTATGGAAGGAGATACAAGTGCCCGTGTGGCGAGAAATTAAGGTGCCCATATGGAAAGAAATACAGGTGCCGATATGGAAAGAGGTACAAGTGCCGGTTTGGCGTGAAGTGCAAGTGCCTGCGTGGAAGAAAATGTTTGTGCCCGAATGGATTAAAATGGGCATACCGGGCGAAAAATACTTAGGAAAAGATCACGATGGATGGGAGTACACCAGCCATGATTTATGGCGTAAGAAACTTATTTGGAAACCAGTTTGGAAGAAGATTTGGCGTACCGAAAAGAAGCAGGAATGGAAGACAGAGAAGGTGCAAGCTTGGAAAACTGAAAAGGTGCAAGAGTGGAAAATTGAAAAGAAGCAAGAATGGAAAACGGAAAAAATTAAAGAGTGGAAGACGGAAAAGAAGCAAGAATGGAAGCCAGATAAGAAACTTGAATGGAAAATTGAATGGATACAAATATGGAAACCGGCCAAGAAACAAATTTGGGTTAAAGAGAAACGTGAAACGTGGATAGAAGAGAAAGTGCAAATTTGGCGTACGGAAAAGAAACAGGCATGGGCTACCGAAAAGAAACAAGCCTGGAAGGACGAATGGAAGGCTATTCAAGTACCCGTGTGGAAAGAAGCCAAAGTCCAAGAATGGAAACGTGTATGGAAACCAGTGTGGGAGAAAGTATGGGTGCCCGTCAGCCATGGATGGGATTGAATAAAAACGAAAAGTTCAACACTTAGTAAAAAATACACATAAGTGTACCGACTGCTTCATTCTATTCTAGTACGTTCTTATTATCATAATTGGCAAATGGAAAATTCGCAAAAATTTCATTCACTCACAAGAGTATAATAAAAATTTCATTTTTGTTGTTGTTTCTTTTGTTGTTCATTTTTGGTTAAATTGTCCCTATTTTATTATTTAATACTTAAGAGTTTTCGTTAAAATTGAATTTTTTTTAGTTTATTTTTGATATTTTGTTTTGTTACATCTTAAGCTAAGTTGTACAAATTAGTCATAGACTCTCGATTGTAAAATGTTGAGAGTTAATTTTTTTTGTTTGTTTTTACTCGATTTAATATAAATGAAAATTGATATAAATACGAATCTGTACATAATAATAATAATAAATGAGAAAAAAAAATAAATAAAAATGTTTCTACATTAAAACGAATAAATAAAAAAATTTCTATTTTGTATGCTTGGAATGCATTTTTTAAATGATTACTCTCTCCCGAAAGAAAGAAAACTCGATGATGGATCTACTTTAACAACTTTATTGCGAGCGAGTCATTTTCCACTTACATGCTAATAAAGAAATAAATTGAAAACTACGAAAACTCGGGTTAGAATCAATCAAACCCTTCTGGAACACATCTGTGCTAATTGTGCTACTCATGGTAGCGAATATATACACGTTTGGTCGTGTTAGGGTGAACTTGATTGTTTGGCAAATATATCACAGCCAACTTGTCACAATTCATTTCAATTCTCCCGGGACATCGCCAGTCGATTTTCTTTGATAATCGTTTTAAATACACAGCCTCTTTGCATGCAGACGAAAGAAACCATAAATTTCGCCTTGGTGCTACTCAAAGCAACCGTGTCCTGTTTTTTCGAGGACCAGGAAAGTAGTCTAGAACAATAGCGTCCACGAGTTCACTATATCAGCATCAACATACCGTAGCATTAAAGTGGTTCAGCATTTTCATATACCTTCTCTTACTCAAATACTTCAGGATTCTTCTGGCATGAAATGAAATCCTTGTGGAATAGATTACACTTTTTCTGCGAGAATTAGTACACCACGCCCTTCAAATGAAGCAAACAATTCTCTATCACAGTATAAATGAGAGGGCACCGAGTGTTGCTAAGCAGGTTGTTGTTGTTGTCTATCGCTGTCAGAACTATATATGCAAGCGCGTTGGGTTTTTTCTGCTCACCATTTTTGGCTCGTTTTGTGTATTATGCGCGTGTAGTGGCCTATTAGGTAGCAATTCCAACATTTGAGTTTAGTTCTGCGGGCAAGGTCGGGATAAGGGTTGTTGTCATTGTGTTCTTGCATGTATAGATTTTTTATTGTTGTGTGTCATGAACATGAACATGACGGAGCTTCATCGCTTGTTGCCCCTGCTGATTTCCTTCATTCACCTTCTTCGGACAATTTCACCTTCCATGGACTCAACTTTGGTAAATCATCTCGCGATTCTCGAATCATTTTGCTAAACCGGCCAGTTTACAACAGACGCAAAATTCCACACATATATTGTCTTATACAGTCAACCCAATGCATACCCAGAAAATGTTTGAATAGCGGTATCTCTCGTACTCGCCCAAAGAGTGTTCCTTGCCTTCGATGCTATTCTGAAACTTATTGTTTCTTCGTAACGTTTCACTTTGCTGTCTGATCTGAACGCCAAAAGTACGTCTTTGCTTTATTCTAGTTTCACGCTGCAAATACGTACAGCTTCGATATCAAATCAGAGAATTGTAATAAAAATCTTCTTCAGAAATTACTTAGGTTGTACATTGTCCGATGTTCAGAGACGTGCCATTACAACCTCTACCCCGGCTGAAACCTGCTTGTTGCCTTGTAATCCCGTTCTATGGCTCAAGAAACCAAGCTAAGCTAAGTGACATAATTTTTGCCAATAACTTTGAGAAATACATTAGCGGAGAGGTTGGCCGATAGTCCGACGCAGTGGAGACATTTGGAATTAGAACAATTGCTGCAAGTTTCCATATGTTGCGGATGTGGCCAGTCAAAAACAATGTATGATGTAGGTTCAGTAATTATTTTTTACTCAAATGAAATGCATTGCAAGCGGTGGGTTAAGCAGACACCTTTCAAGTTTTATGGCTGATATAGGGTTTTCCATGGATATGTCGCATCTGTTAACAGAACCAACATTCGATAAAGAAATCGAAGATCTTTTATTTTCAATGAAGACACAGAAGTGCTGCTAAAGAATCTCAGCCTCCGTTCAAACTCCGTTGGCAGCGCAGATAGAAGAAATTTCGACTCGTATGTGAAGTCCCATTTAGTTTGTTGATTTTGTTCCATACAATTTTCATCAAAATGTTTCTGCGAATTCTTTTGGAAAAAAGAAAAAAAAATTCAAAACTGAGTGCCTTTGAAAATCTGAACAACTCTGGCAACAACCGGCCAAAAAATGCGATTTTCACAAAAAATCGTGTCGCGTTATTTTATGCAGAGGACGGTCAAGGCCATCGAATTCGACTGTTATGTACCTTGATATTTTTTATATTTAGAAGTCGCTGATTAAAATTATTTCAAGCATCTAATATAATGGCATTAGATTAAACAACTAAACGTAACCTTAATCACTACAATCACTTCAGCTGAATATATGTTCAACTTTGATTAATTGAAATATTTTTATTTTTATTATTAATATTTTTTATAGCAACCAATTCCAAGTTGATGCAAAATCTTTTAATATAAACACCATACATACATAATAATAATAAATGAAAATAAAATTTAAAAAAAAAACTTCATATGAAGCATTTTTATTTGATAAAAAATTGCGGATTAATTTTTTTATTTTCTTTTTCACTGTTTTATGCTTTGAAAGGATTTTATGCACGAAGAAAAACAGGTAAGCTAATCTATTATATAAGCTTGCTTGGCTGCGACTATACATTGGAAACCCAATTGTGATGAAAAAATTTTACGATAATGTGCAGTATGTACTATGGTGTCTATGACGTTACCTTCACAAAAAAAAAAAAAAGAAAAAAAACAGACCAGTAAGGCATAGATGCACTTCAAGTACCCACAAGTGTTATAGGCAACGGCAGCTTATAAACTTGATGATCAAGACTTCAGGAACACTCTTGAAGTCACAAACACAAGCATAAATTTAGCATAATTTACAGCTGAGGAGTATAACTAAAATTCAAAAGAGACTCACTTGGCAAAAAAAAAAAAAAAAAAAAAACAACATAGGATAGTTGGATTTTTTGCTTTTGTGTTTTGGTTTCGACATGAAGATGTAACCCGGAAGTTACAGAGCAAAAGAAAAAAATTCGCCAAAGAAGTCAGTTAACATTAATTACATAACTTGTAAATAAGACAAATAACCGAAAAGCAAAATAAAATACAATAACAGACCAGCCTCCCATCAAACATGCAAACATAAACTATCAATAATTTTAAGATGGTATCAACATTTTTTTATATCAAATTTTATCTAAAATTTTCACTACATGGTGTAGATGGTTTTTTGAAAACCAGTCCAATATCTATGCATGAAAACTCAGTTGGCAAAGTTGTTGGAAAAACTTTCGAAAACGTAAGTGAGTTGTAAGCAAATGTAATGTTTCCGCTAAAATGTGGGTTAGCTTTAAGGGGTTTATGAAGATGGATACATGAGGATAGTAGTCATGTGAAAGAAACAATGGCTACTATCATGTTGAGCTATAAGCATAAAAAGTCATGCATTTGCATGCTGGGCTCCCTAAAAGATAACTTAAAGATTATCACAAGCAAAGAAAAATTGTTTGCCTTTTCTCCTTTAAGCAAAGATAAATGTCCCAAAGATTTCCATTGGCTTTATTTCTTACAGCAACAACAATTCACTATTTCTGTGATCGTTTGAATTGTTTTATGCTAACCATGATTTTTAGCTCAAATGCCATAATTTTCCTTTGTAAACTGTTTGTCTGGTGCTTATCATCACTTTATATAAGAAAATCCTTGTTTGTCAACGGTTTGTTAACTTTTGCTTAGAAAATGTGCAAGCTTCCAAGAACATCTTAATCCTATATCCACAACCGGAAGATGGGGTTGCACTCCCACTTTTGTCATAATGCTTGTAACCTCCAAGCGTAGTATGTATCTATATACAAATATAGAGCTACACACATATAGAGCTGAAAAATGCTATATTGACTTTATGGACGACCCTACTATTCATATTCAACAATAGAAAACGTTCGTCACGCCCACACTAAGTTACAAAGTTGTACAAGACAGAATGTTGAAAATTATTTCGTACAATGTCCATGCTCTGGACCTCGCAAAGCGTAGAGTTCGATTTTCCTAGCAGTACAATCAATTTAATATAAGTAAAAAAGCTAAGTGAGTTAATACGAATTGGTGGAATAATTTTTGCTTAACAATCCCGGGATAACAATCGAGGGATCGGAGAGAAGATGGCGAATCGTAACAGATTGACAAAAATTATGCAACAATTGTTGTTTCAAATTCATAATAAGCAAACAAAAGCAAATTTTGGGAGTCTTGGAACAAGTCAGTGTCTTGCATATTAAAAATAAACTCCCCAAGCCTCATATTTATGCTTTTATAAAGTGGCTGCGATAAACTATATATTCCGTCTTTCATTTCTTTAAAATAAAAGCTTATTTAAAAAAAAAAAATTGTTTATAATTTATTTTATTCACTATTCTTAAGTTACAGTGGAACGGGGCATTGGCCATTGTGTCGATATTTTCGCCTATAAATAGAAATAGGCAACCACACTCATAATATAAAGCATTAAAACTTTATTATACCCTACATCACTTGTGGTACAGGATATATTAAGTTAGTGCAGAGGTACGTAAGACTCACAAAGTCTTAAGAGAGGACCACTTTTTAGAATACCATTCGGTTCAGTATCATAATCTGAATTGATTGAAGTCTGTCTGCCCAACAGATGTCTGTCTATATATATTTGTGTGTCAAGTACAGGTCCCAATTTTTGAGATATTTTGATGAAATTTCGTGCGGTGGCGTGTCTGGAACCAAGGACGAACACTATTGAAATTGGTTAGGATCGATCTACTTTTTCGACCACTCCCTATATAAAGCTCTATTGTGAAAAGTCGTTATATGGGAAAAAATTGCAATTTTGAAAATTTCTCGGCAAAGGTGGCTAAGTAGTAGTAGTAGTAGACATTCTAAATTGGAATGAAAACTTTGGATCGGCTGGAGAAATTTTTGAACCTTCCTCTCATATGACGAATAGTGTTACACAATGTGGTGTAGGTTTTTAAAAGACGACATAGCTCTGCTATAATATTATGATAATGTTACTAACGATTAGTGTTAGACAACGTGTAGGGTATTTAATAGTCGACCTAGTTTTCACTTGTTATTCATATTTTATTATGGACATAAATATATAGCTATTTACATTTTAAAACTAAACTACAAACTTCAACTAATTTGAGGCAAATTTATTTAAAGCTCATCATCGCTTTCATAAAAAATATTTATATATGTAAATAGCAAGTAGAACGAAAGATTATTCACTTAAAACTTCTAATCCAATTATATTTTAATGTTAATAACTTGGAATACCGGTATTATTCGACGGCTCCTTATGAATGAAGACTCCGTCCCTGGCGGCTATATCTTCCTCACTTGTTCCGTTATCTCTAGATATGCGTACAAGTACGTATATTTTAGAATTTAATAATTGGTAGTGAAAAAATTTATTTTATATACTATGCCACATCGCGCTTTTTTCTCTCTTAACACGGCGCAGAGGTGTAGGCAACTCATAGGGCTAAGATAATTTAGTCTTTATATTATCTTATTCCACTCCTATACACTATTATTGTGTGAAAGAATCGTTTAATGGGTTAGCTTTCAAAATGGGATCGCTCTTAAAAAGACACGAAAAGTTCATGAAAGCTCCTTTGATGTATATCTAGGTGATGAATAGCTAGGGACACAGTTTTAAAAGATCCGTAAAAATTATTTTACAAACACACATCAGCCAAGTTCTCTCACAGGTAAGTCCATAGCGGCATTGAGCAAAGCCGCTCAAACTCTTTTCTTTGCCCTGGTTTGCTGAGCTCCAATGAAGTGAAGCATTTGCTTAATTTATTTCCTTAAAAGGCAAGACATATTCGAGGTAGATTAGAGAAACCGAACTCTTCATCGATTGATTTACATATCTATTCGACTAAAATGGAAAAAAAGTATGCGAGTTTCAAATAGAATGGAACATCGCTGCACACCCATTTTCTTTTGATTCTAATGATTACACAGAGGGTGATGATACCGCAATTCTTACGCTTAACTTTCCATTTGATTATATTACTTGGTTATGATGAGATTGTCGCTGGGAGGGTATGGTGAAGAGAGTTGCCATTCAAAAGTGCCTAATAAAACCATTAGGTTCCCATAGACTTCTTTAGGTTGCGTGGAAACCAGATAGAAACGCCGTTATGGTGATAAAGGACTGTTCGATGCTGATTGTAATTCCGCCGAAAGTCTTAGTGTAGCTGGTGAGTTGTTTGTGCAAGAATCTCATACTCAAGACGCCAGCAAATGCAACAAGTGTTATCCGAGAGCTGGAAATGTTTTTAAAAATAAATACAAATACGCGTTCAACTAGCTTTGGTGCTGGTTCATGTAATTTGGGTATTATGGGTGAGGAGGGCCACTGACGATAGTTATGGAAGACTTAATTGGAAAATTGAAAGCAACATATAACTAAAAGTCTTAACTTTGCGTGTGGTATGTAACTCTCGAACCGTATGAATGTGGGATCGATAATTTATGAACCTGAGAATGTTTTAATAGCTCTTCGTCCATATTGCGTCAGAATTTTTTCATAGAAATTGCTTTGGAAAGTTTTCAAACACTTTTGTTTTTAGAAACGCACAACATTAACAAAAAGGATATGATAGGGAATAAAATGAATTTTAATTACTTGTACGGTACCCTATAATTGCTACTAACCAAATATATTTATATTCGGTGTCGGTTTTATTGTTTAGGACCGCTTCAAATGCATATCTCCCTGTTGAGGCAAAGTAATTGTTTCTGACAAAAACAAAAAAAAGAAGAAAAAAAAATGCCAAAACTAGTGTTCAACATTCAATGTTACGTCGACAAAGTAACGTTAACAACAATAAAAAGGTTTCAGAAAAAATCTCAAGGAAACTATGGTCTATTGTGCAACAAAAAGCCAGCAAACACATCTTCATGATGAACTTCCTAAAAACGAATGAAAAAAATATGTAAAAAAATCAAGAAACAAGCAACTCATACTCGCCTGTGCAAACGCAAAAAAAAAAAAAAAAAAAAATGCAGTTTTCTTTAAATAAAGATAACAACTGTTTGTTAGTGTTGCCCAAGTGGATTGTATTAAAATAAGACAGGCCTGCAATACAATAAAAACAAAAAAACGAAGTAACTCGAAAGCTTGCATATGCTGACTTAGCCAGGCTGTACATAAAAAAAAAAGAATGTTTATTTTATCAAGCGGTTTGCAAAAATCTTTTATTCCCGTTACTTGCAAAATATTCGGCTATTAACCTGGAAGGCGGATAGCAAAGCAAAATTTTACCAAAATCATAATCTTCTGTTATTTTTCGCTACCTTTATAGATATAAAAGGGGTCAATTTTTTGATCGAATAATTGAATGAAGAATACTTGAGCAACAACAACACCTGCAACTCGAGAACGAATGAATGTTAGACTGAATGCATGTTTGCATATAATTTCTGGCTTGGTTTTTCGAAATCTTGCAGATAATGCACACGAAATGACTAAATTAACATACCTGCAATCTGCTTATTAGGTGTATATAATAAGCATTTTAATAGTTTAGTTTTCCACACAATAGTAACACAAAAATTTGGAGGCAAAAAGCAAAACCTAAACGGCTAATACATAAGTTCGAGTTCAAGTATTGTAACAATGATACCCAACAACATATTGCCAAACATATCATAATGGCTTGAGTTGCCGTGAAGATGCAGACATTAAAGTATCAATAATGAAAAGTGCAAAAAAAAGTTCACATCTGGCGAAAAGATCATATCCCATGAATATATAAAGAACTACTGTACTGTATACACTTAATTACCCAATGGCAACTTAATGACCTTAACAAGGAAATTAAAGGGATTTGTGATTATTTAACATAAGTTAAGGGCTTTTTAAAAGGCTCTTCAAAACTTTCTTCTTGTCTTGTCTCTTAGTTACTTGCAATTTTGTTTTTTTTTTTTTTTGTTTTTGTTTTCGGTAGAGCAATCTTATATAACTAATGGGACATTTTACTATAAACAAACAAATAAACAAGTAAATAAACCAGCCCCGTATATGAGATGGAGGTGTTTCTAAGCTATCAACCAGCACTCCTAATGCGCACATAATTTAAGCAATAAAAAAAAAATAAGTAAAAAAAATATATTTTAAAAACAAATTTTAAGTTAAAACCAATAACAAAATAACCATAAAATCATTATCAATATGAGGCAACGGTTGTCTTTCTTCTTTTTTTTTTTTTTTTTTTTTTTTTCTTTTCGATTCAAAGTCATTTTGAACAGTTTAAATCTATCTTGGGCGTTCCACTTGTAGTGAAATTAATAAAAGCGTTAAACGATTCGCTCGCTTCAGTGTTCCTTTGCGTGCGATGAGTTCATTTCATAAACTTTTCCGCGTGTTATGCAATAACATGGATAACTTAGCATCGTTTGCGAAACCAACAACTAATACTCATTTGGTATTTTCCAACACTCGATCTTTATCAACTTATTGTAATGCTTTTATTGCGCTTACTAAGCAAAATTGAAAGTGATTCCATGAATTGGTAGCCAAATTTGCGCTTGTTTGTGTGATAGATTGGGTATACGTTTCTAGTTACATACATAGTTGCATGAACGTTGCACTATTGACTTGCGTCGATTGCCTTGCCCTTGTGACTTAACTTATTTGATGCCCGGCCGAGAAGGCGTAAGATGCCTACTTACTTAATCAAAGCGTTTGCGAAAATACAGAAGCAAGCCGCGGCGACCTTATAAAGTACTTGTATTGCGAATTAGTATTCAATTTTGAAGGGGTCCGTGTATCCGTCTATATGCCTATATGTAGTAAGCTTTCTTCCGTTTGCAAAAACGAAAATACCAGCTTCCTATTTGGGAAAAACATTAGAAGTTCTTGCTGGGGGGACGGAGGGTGCAGCTACAACAGTATAACATCAACTGAGAATACCTTTCGTTTTAAAAGCAAAAACATTGGCTGCTCCTGCTCCTTATTTATAATCTGAAGCAGACATACCGGTAACATTTCCTATGATTCGTGGCCTGAACTGCAACTGAAGAGAAACGGCCCCGTTCTCTCATTATTACAAAGTATCGAAATTTCATTTTTTCTTTTTTCAGTTCTTTTGAGATAAAGCTGCTGGCGATTTGGCCGCAGATGAACATAAATTTTGCACTGACTATTCTCTTGATTTTATGTTTGCAAGATTCCTGGGAATTAAATCATGTCTTGCATTGCTTTTGAAGCCAAGTACGTTTTATTCTTAGCCATTCTATCCGCTACTTTAGTCGATTATAAAATAAATAAATAAAAGTGATCGTTTTATTTAAGCACTCAGTACATTTAAATAACTTATTTTGAAAACTTGCTCAGGCCAAAATGAACCTGTTTCAGGAGTAGTTCCTTAAATATCTCTGACATGCATTTTTTTTAAATTCACATCAAAATCAATTTCAATTTCAATCACTTAATAATGAAAACGATGTATCGCTTTAAGAGACGTAAGCTTGCAAATTCAAACTAAAACGGATTAAGGCCTTCCGATTAAAGATTCACTTACGTTCGAATGTTCGTCAAATCGGATATGAAATATATTTATTTTTGAATTAGGTTTTGAATCGTCCATCAACAATTAGTTATAAAGAGTTTTAGGTTTTCCGCCCACTAGATATAAAATTTCAAAGAGTTTAAGAAAGGATCCTTTCAATCTGAAACAGTTCTATCACACAAATTTTAACTCTCAAACTTCAAGGTGTTCTATGAATAATAGTGTTAAACTGGAAGCAATATATGCTCCTCTAGCGTCTCTATTATCTGCATGCAAGCAAACTATGCAAAAACTTCATCTTAATCGTGTAGATTATTCTTCAAAATATAATTCAAAACTAAAACTATCTTGAAAATGGTATCAATAAAGAAACATAACTTCACCTGTTTAATTGAAAGGAGTGAATGGTACTGAATCGTTGGCGATGGACGCATTACGATATGCAAAACTCAATTAACCCAGAAATTAGGCAAACCATTAACATAAGCCAAACAAAACCATCACTAAGAAACATTACAAACAGAAATTATGGCGTTTGAGCCGAAAGAGGGGAATAATATGGCAAAAGTTTTGATAAACTTCGGCATTTTGTTGTAAAATCCGCCCAAGTACGGTTAGCAGTACTGAAGCGGGACGTCCTACGCTGCCCACTACATTCACTAGAAATTACTTCTTCTGTTCCTTGCCTGATCGATGACTTTCAAGCTGTCCGTTCAAGTATTTCTTTCCTATGACAATATCCAAGAAATGGTTTAACCCACAAAGTTCACATTCCATCTAAGAGATGCAGCGGCGGGTTAGCGACCATACTTTGAAAAACCAATGTTTCATATTTTTTAAAAAATTTTTATTTTCCTTTCATTAAATTTACTAAACATAATGAATATTCAAAATTTACTTCTACGGGCATATAATGTTTTTGTTCTTCATATAGCAACATATGTACAGAAACAACATATATAAAAACATATATATGAAAAATGAAAAATTCAAAGCCTTCCTTGCCTTCCAAGTCTTAAATTTGCAAACTTTTTTCTTAAAAGCTAAGTTTCAATGCGACATATATATATATATATATATATATATATCGTATCTTATAAAATCTCGATTGGTTGTCAAAATTCCCTCAAATTTATATTTAAGGCCACGCACCATTACCAAGGTCAAAAAAAGCAAAATAATATCTCTTCAAACTTGTACATCGCTCACAAAAAAAGTATGCAAAGGCCGATAATGAGCATGAAATATTTTACTGAAAAACGTATTTTAAAAGTTTATTTTATTCCTTTCTATATGTATATATATAATATACTCGGCCCTTTTTTTAAAGAAACACGAACCAAAAAAAAAAAAAAGACTTAACATACTGACATCATTATTTACAGTCAAACAAAAGGAAAATTGAAAGAAAGAGGAAAAGAAGTCTACAAAACTTTTATACGGTATCGGCCTTACAAAAAAAGGAAAAGAAAAAAAAAAGGTAAAAAAAAGGTAAAAAAAATAAAGACAAATCATCATAAAATCGTTACCATACAACACGGCTACCGAATGATAATTAAAAACATGATTTCTCACATAAACCTGTCTCGTCATCATGATACGAAAAAAGTTTTAAAAAAAAAAAAAACTTTATTTTTTTTAGATGAATTTCATTGTCAGAAAATTAATTAATTTATATTTTGTTAAAGATAAATTGAATTGTGTAAATTTTTTTTTCGTTTTATTTTGCATTTTTTTACACATTCACACACACGCGCACACGCACACGTTTGATACTTAACAGCTCATAATATCTCACTAAAACAATTATAATTAATTACTCTTTTACATGAATAAGCGCCGAAGGGAAAAAATTACTTTAAAGCATTACAGAAATTTAACGAAAGACTTAAGACACAAACTTTTTGCACTCGCCATTCATAACTTGTTTGGTACTATATGAAATAGAAAATAAGAGAAAATTTATAAGAAAATCAATAGAATTAAAACTAATTACATTTTCAGTTAACCTACTATCCTGCACAAAAGAAGCCTCAAATAACAAAAGTTTATTTCCTTCGACGCATACCCTACACCCCTTGTGGTTCCCAATATATTGTGTTAGAGCGGAAGTATACAACATACAGAAGGGCTTAAGATAGACCCACCCTTTATCATACCGACGGTATCAGAATCATAATCTGAATTGATTTAGGACTGTCTGTCCGTCTGTCCGTCTATTATCTGTCCATGTGAATTTGCGTTCAAAATGCAGATCACAAATTTTGGAGATATTTTGATGAAATTTGCTACAGCGCTAATGCAACTGAAAACGGTTTGGATCGGTCCACTTTTCTGGCCGCTCCCCATATAAAGCCCTATTCTGGAAAATCGTTATATGGGAAAAAATTGCATTTTTCAAAATTTCCTGGCAAAAGTGCTTAAGTAGTAGTACTTCGGCATTCTAAGCTAGTATGAAAACTTTGGACCTGCTCGAGCAATTTTGAACCCTCTCTCATACCGAAAAGTGTGCCTTCTTTACATGTAAACGTATACTTTCATAAGTGCCTGTGTAAAGGAGGGGGCCCAAAATGTGAACGACATAATTCCGTAACAATAATTTTTTTTGTCAACAATCTTATTATTCTTGGTATAAAAATTAGAATTTGTTATGAAGTGTGGTCCAAAAACTAGATGATGCAGTGGTGCAGTTAATTTTTATGCCAAACGCTCTACTAATGATCAGTTTTTCATCAGAAAGTATGAAAAGTTAAAAATTTTTGCTATGGGCTTATTTTTCGTAAGAGAACGGTATTCAAAAGTTCGTCCCATCCATTCCAAATTTTTCAGAGCATTATAATGAGCCGAAGTAGCGCTGCTGCAAAACTTTTTCGAGAAATCTTGGAATTTGAAAATACTTCCGATAAAGCGACTTTTCGTAATTAGGCGTTATACGGAGAATGCTGACAATATATCTACAACAGAGTTTGCCTCGGGTCGAAACACATCAGTATAGCAACCTCTGTCAAATCTCTTAAGAATTACGACTTGCAGGTGATAGAGCAGACTGCATGGACAGGTACAGACAAAGCCTAAATCGATTCATAAGATGATTCTGAATTAATCCATGCAATGAAATGTGGCTCCATCTTAAACCTTTCTGGCCGTTATATATGTCCGCGCCCAATCGGTGAAAAGTTTCAGTCATAATTATTATAGTGGCCGAAGCTATATCCCTAAGTCCGTCTTGAAAAGTATGCCCGTTCTTTGCCGTACTGTAATTATTTTTCATGATAACAGGGAAGTGGAGAATCAATGCGAAAAACGTTCTCAAATTTTTATTTGATCAACACTTTGTCGGTGAAAAAAAATCCTAGTCCCTGTAGCCATCTCAGCGACTATTGATAAGTTTCTCTTAACTTTTGCTTACAACCTTTGCATAACAAGTAAAATCAAACATTTTGTAAAAAAAAAAGTTAATAATAATCGCCACAAGCAGATGCGTATAAAGTCGGAAGTTAAGCAAACAGCAAACATTAATCCATGGGAAGAAAAACGTTGACAATGACAAACCGCGAAAACTAAATTAAAAAGCTAACAGCTGAGGATTACTGTTTGTGTGCCTAAATCATCTCAACCCTACAGATTGAGAGATTACTTAATACACAGTCATATGGACGATGATTTCACCTGACGAAATTAGGAAACACTGTATCCTTATCCTCTTCTTTGGTGCTAAAGTAAGCAGTCCTTTGCATTCAATAATGCTCTTGTTGCATAAAGGAATTCCCAAGTCCCCAAATTGGCATAAGTAATACAAAGCTCAATGAAGAATATGTCAACAAATTCAGTGGGATAGAAATAGACTAGCTGGCACATGGGATAGATAGGTGCGATGGTTCACCAGACTATGATACATATTTTATTTATTTACATTTTTTTTTTTTTGTTTTTATTTTATGAAGTACTTAAGACTTTTTTGCCCCTATGTGTGTAAGTGTTAAATATTCGATCAATCTATCGACATGTTCTCCACAAAGCAATATGTCGCTCTTCTATCTATCTTCTGTCCTCTATACACCGATGGTCTCTCTTTGATGATTAAATACCTTAATGTTCGTGGAGGATGTAAAATTGTTTTCCTCCTTTTGCTTGGAATTGCATTTCGTATCCATTGATTTAAATAATTTGGCGACATGATGCTCATTAAATTTTATGAAATTACCTCTAAACAAGAACTAAGAAGATTATATTCTATAGTGACCGAATCTTGTATACCCTTTAACATGATCCAAAAAAAAAAAAAGGAACAAAATATGCAGACACTCTGTAATATTGGGTGGGCACAGCTGATTGTTTTTATTCTTCAAATAAAAGTGGAAATTATGTAAGTGTACATGTATGAAAGTATGTGTTGTACTTTACGACTAACGAGCAAAAAACACAGAAAGTAAAGATGTTCATGGTGTTTCTTATATGCACGTGTGTGCGTTGTAGGCGTGTTCTTTGAAAAGTTTGCTAATTCTTTCGCAAATTTGTAACGGTATCTTCATTTTTGCGAACATGGGAGGATTGCCCCACAGATACTACGCAGTTGCGTAAACAGACACGCTTAGGTGTATTCCGAATTTGAAACTGACCATGAATTTATACACTTAACGGGATTTTTGGAAGCTTGCTCTTGTGCGCTATGAAGGTTTTGAAAAAAAAAATGGCAGTATGACGCACTATAAACTCGAGTAGGCCTGGCCTATTTTGGCAAGGCAGTACAACATCATCCGTAGAATATACGTTCAAAGTTGTTTAGATATATCTGTTGAAGTTTATGTGTAATGAGCCCCATGAACCTAATGAATTCATTTTGAAGAACAGATGAGATCTCAGTCTATATAGTGCTGCCGTACTGTCTACTGTAGTAGTGTCGTTTGATCGATTTGGCCCATTTTCAATACCAACCCGTGTGCAGGAACTTGCAATGTTTCCGCCACATGTAAAGTCGATAGCTTCAGTTTTGCGGGCAGGAGAACATTAACAACAGACATTAGATAGATGGACAGACTGACAAATCGACTGATTAAATCGATTATGAATTTCGTGCTGATCAACAGTATATTTGCATGTGGAGTCGATGAAGCTTTTCTTTTGCGTTGCGATATTACCATACTGAGGGGTATGAAGATACCCCTTCGAGGATGCTTATAAAGTTTCTCAACCAGGAATTCATTCAATACTAAGTATTTCATCGATCCATAAGATTTGGAAAAAATAGGTTCTTTCATGGATTTAGGGGTTCTCTTCGATCAAATTCTACATTTTAAACTGCACATTGGCCTCTCTTTAAGTAAAACTAGATTAGGTATAGCTAGATAGATTTCATAAAACTGTGGTCCAAAGAGCTTAACGATCTTTATTTTGTAAAAACGTTACACCCGAGCTGAGTCAGACCTACAGTCGCTATGCAGATTTAATGGAATCCACTCAAAAGCGATTCCTGCTCTTTGCTGTTAGGAGTTTGGGTTGGGAACTTGTCTCTTCGCTTCCTTATGAGTATAGGTTAATTTTGCTAGCTTTACCGCCACTTGAGAGACGGGAATATAATCTTGGTGTTTCCTTCCGAATTAAAGTAATGAATGGCACTGTCGATTCGCCGACGTTACTTAATAAGATAAACTATAATGTCCTGAATCATTTCTCTAGGAACTTTAACTTCATAGAGCGTGCTTTTGGATTCGTTCAGAATAGTTTGCAAAATTCTAAATAATATTTAGCACTTAATCTCAATATCAGAGTTTTTTAAACTCTAGCAAACCAATTCTTCTTAACTTGTAATCTTAACATCTTAGTATCATTTGAAAATTAACCGAATTAGTTTACTCGTATCGGTTGCCAAGCCCTTCCGTGTTTACAATATCTAAGGATTCACTCACAACTCTGGTCTGTACAGGCTTGGGGGCTTGGGGGCTTGGGGTGTGCCTCTGTGCTAGATGTGTGCAGGGTTGTTTCTTTCTTTCTTTCTCTCTCTCTCTCTCTCTCTCTCTCTCTCTCTCTCTCTCTCTCTTCTACTTATACATGAATTTCACTCTTTTTATATTTTCGTCTATTTTTCTCTCTTTACTCCGCTTTATATATTTTTTGTATTAGTTTTTTAATAATAATTTGCATACGATTTACATCTAAGAGTCGAATTGAATTTGACTGTTCACGTGTAAATAAATAAATGAAATAAATAAATGAATAAATAAATAAAAACTATAATATCGTAGACGCATAACGACGTTTACACACTATGTTTATTCGGTGGCAGCACTTGACTACGACACAATAAATTATCGTATTATTATCACTTGTCAGTTGTCGGTCACTCTCTGAACATGTTTTCCATTAAAAACTTTAACTTTGTTGTTGTTGTTGTTGTACACATTTTCCAAGATATTTATGCATATATTCATTTCGACGTATTGTATAAATCTTAAGTGCATTTAAACTATTGTTAGTGTATTTCATTTTTTTTCATCAAAAAACTAAAAATACAACAACGATTTATTACAACATAAGGTATTTTTTATGACTTCCTCGCTACCATAGTTTGTCAGTTAATTGTGGCCGTCATGCATGTGCATTCATTCATATATTTAAAAATAAACAACAAGAACAACAACAGCAATACTAACAGCAGACCGTTGATGGGAAGAGAAGCGGAGAAAAAAAGCGAAAGAGACTCGTTTTCATTACTCATACAAACGGCATTTATTGTTAATATAAAAAAAAAAAAAAAAAAAAAAAAAAAAAAAAAAAAAAAAAAAAAAAACTGATAATAACTTCATTGCATTCAATAATGTGTATGTATATGTATGCCTTAGCTAGAATTTATATTAAAGTAGCATTCGAAAACATGAATTAAGTAAATAAATAAAAGCAAATTAAAACGTTACGCTTGCCCTACGGTTAAAGTCATTTAGCGTCTGGCAAAGGAACAATGACGGCGTTTACGCAAACGACAAGCATCTCCAGCAAGAGCAGTTACCATAGGCTGCTCTTACAGAGGTTTGATCGCTACACGCCCAATGCGTACACTCAAGGAAAACAATATTTGGGATAATTGCACTCAGTGCCTCTAGAAGGCCGCACATAACGTAGTAGATCCTGCAAACGAAATCATGGTTAGGAAGGCGATCGTTTCGGAAATGGTTGCAATTGCTTAATTGCTGTTTTGCTTTATTTACAAATCCGATGCACAGTTCTCCTCTTAAATGCTGCACAAATTTAAGCGACCTAAGGATTATTCGTTATCTTCTTAATGCCTTAATCTCCTAAGATAGCTTTGAAGCGATAGAAGATATATGATATGTGAAGGGCAATGCCTGTAACTGAGTTTCGCAGCTTTAAAAAGCTATAAACAGGATAGGAACGAATAATTTATTATTTTGAAGACACATTAAAGGACCGTACAACGGCCGAGAAGGCAAATGATCTCGGCTAACAGTTCAATGTGCATGGATTCACGTCTCAAGTGAGTGACTAGGGTTCTCAATGGACCCGAGTATTATTGTCTGGATCGATTTGAGCTTATCTGTCCGTTTCTTGTCCGTCCCTACATATTTTTGTTCAGCCGTATTTTCGGCTGAAATTCTGTACACTACTATATTACGATCTAAGGACGATTGAAAATGAATCGGATCGAATCATTTTTACGACCATTACCTTGGTAACATCTTATTGCGAAAAAGGTGTAGTACGAAAAAAAATGTACAATTTTCAAAATTTCTTGAGAAAAGTCGTAGAGTGTTATTATTTCGGATCGAATTCCATTTAACCTCTCGTAAAGGGTGTAATTTTTAATGCTTTTTGACGGAAATCGCTTAATGTAGATTCAACAGAATCCTTCCAAAAGCATTTTCTGTTCTTTGTCCTTAGGAATTTATATCCGCTTGTCTCTTTGCCTCCTTACAAGGCGGTAGGCTACCCTTGCCGTCACTTAAAATTAGTACATTTATCCTCAATGCTTTCCTCTTAATCAGGTTAATAAATGATATTATCAATCCGCCGACATTAACTTTTTTTTCTGCATTTATTTATACATGACTGTTGTTGTTTTCTTACTTTTTTTTTTATTTTTCATTAACGTTTATTTCGGCTTTTCATTTACGTTAGCTGAATTTCATGTATAAATCAAATAAAATATATAAATAAAAAATAGCAACTCGGGATAAATATTAATCGTAGCAGATTTGGATTTACATGGGTTTACATACAAAAAGCATACCGTTGCATATAAATAACCGAAAGTTGTAAAAACGACAACAAAATGTAGCAAAAGCAACTACGAAAAGTAGCAAAAATGGCATGACAAACTTTATCGTCACTCGCTCGATTGCCTCTTAAACCGCCATCTATGAAAGACGTTTAAAACCTACTGCGTCCCCTAATTCACTTTCACTTATCAGATTATTAACAATTTTATGAAAAGAAAATAAAAGCTTTTTTAAAAAAACTTTAAAGCTTCACCTTATAAGCTAAAGAAAATTTTAAAAAACATTTTTTAATCAAAGAAAGTTTATTTTAAAAAATACGTCCAACACAGAAAGTTCATGGCTTTTTCTGATACATATACAAACACCATAGGATTAATAAAGCAAGACCTGAGCGTAAAGATAGGCAAAAAGAGAATGAGAGAAAGACAAGAATATGCTTTAAAGAAATTTCTATGCAACAGAAGCGACTTACTTAGCTGGACAAAGAATATACCGATCAATATATTACATGTTCGATTAGGGATAATATTACTGTTACAGATCAAACATAGTTGAGTATCCCTTAAGCATACGACAATCATATACGTATCGTAGATGAAAAATACCACATAACCCAATGTGCCGAATATAAGACTTGATCTGTGATGCTATAAGCAATAAATTTAGAAAAATTAATAAAATCTTCTTCTTTCAATTGGTGAAAACCAGTTTGAACACTTACCAACAATAGACCGATTAAGTATATGACGCCCATCATGGCGCCAAACGCATTAAACCAAAATGTATTTGACCGCCAAGTTAACGGATATTTGATAGATCCAAAATCTATAATGGCGAGAGAGAAGTTAAGTTAATTTTCTTAGCCAATGATTCGCTGATACACTCATTCCCATTAAACGTACGTACCAATGTTGCACGAATTCAAGTATTTATCAATATCATACCAACACAACCATCTCCTTGACCCATACACGTGACTGATGCGATAATAGGCGCATACAACAAGATTGTAAACAATTAGCGACATTATAAGCGTTAACATCCAGATGCGTCTGTTGCCTAACCTAGGAAAGCGCATAAATTTCAACATTGTCTTTAACAAGAAAAAATTTAAATTAAAATCTGTTTAAAAAAAAGTTTTCAAAAATTTGAAACAATTACCAAGATTCTTCTTCTTCTTCTTATTTTGTTATTCAACAAATTAACAACCCAAAATTCGCTGCGATGTAAACGACAGCACATATACTAAAACTGGAACGATACACAGAAGATATCAATATTCTGGTATTCATAAAAGTCGTTTAAGAAACCAACTAAGGTAATTATATACTGGCGCGATCGAACTTTTTATACCTAATCCTAAAAAAGATAAAAACAGTAAAAGAACTATATTTTTATGCTTCGTATTATGGAGTGGGCGCAAATGATTTTTTCTATTTTCAAAATAAAAGTTTTTGTCGCATACGCGTCTGGGCGTGTTCTATGAAAAGTTTAGGTCGCTCCCAAATTCTCTTGTAAATTTGTAGGCCATATATTGATTTGGACGACAGACGATTTGGATGGACAGACGAATAAAATAATAGATGTATTCAAAGTTTTTAACTGGCCAAGACTACTCGTGCAGTGAGTAGAAAGACTCTGTATAAGTGGAGAATATTATCTGGAGTAGATGATGTAAGACTAAAGCACCGGCAAAGCTCTTTGTTTTAAAAATTTTGAATCGATCTGTCAATATATTTTGGAGAGTACAACTTGCTGATGAGGTCAGATTTTATTTCGGACCGAAGACATGCCATCGTAAGCATTTGTCATTAGTTTGATGATGTTGACATTTTTGTTGCACTCCTTAAATACTTTTTCGTACTTGTCAAGAAAAGAGAGAAAGAGATTTGAAGTATAATGGAAGCAATTAAGTTAGCTTGGGCTGACGGCATAGTTGGGACAAGAGCAAGCTCATCTATGATAGAATTATGATATTATCATTTCTTAGCACATACTCGTTATTTCTTTTTTATTGTCATCCATAAATTTTCGGAAAAATACTTCAAAGCTTAGGAGATCAATGGTCTCCATACGGAGAAGCCGACTTAGGGTGAACGTTAGGACCATAGATCGCGATGAACGATTGTCGCTATGTAGTTGCCGTTTACAACGAGTACAGTAACGCAGATTAACTGTGGTTTTGAATGTTCTTAATAGGAAATAGAAGCCACTTTTGGCGTTAAGAACCAATGTTGTTTTCGACTCGTTATTAGCATTTTTGGAACTGGAAATGTTTTATGTTCACATTAGATAATCCTCAGGCTTTTATTAAATTCATTATTTGAAAGATTTCCAAGGATTTAAACGAATTTGCTGCATCGAAAAAAGAGTGTCGTGCGTCGACCAGGGTTTCCTTTTTTTTCTTTTTGTACCCTAAACAACCCGTTGTAGAGGATGCATTAAGTTTGTACGGACGTATGGAACACCCAAAAAAGCTTAAGATAGACACTTATTTCGATTCGGAATCATTTTCTAAATCTGTCCGTACATCTGTCTGTCTGTCTGTAATGTGCTTACTTGTTTCAAAGTCTAACTTTATAATGCGGTTGCCAAAAAAAAATTTCCACTATTCGTATGACGGAGTCTCTACTAAGTAGTAAACATTTAGGGAATTTAATGTTGTGTGTGTGTAATGGGTATAAAGAAGAACCTCTTTGAAATGCAATAAAAACCCACAACTTAATTACCAACTATTTAAGATATTTATTTAAACTGATCGTGCACGCACACATTTCTAAAAAGTAATTGTTTGATAACATTAGTATTGGTTTACCCTATACTTGCATTGTACTTAGTTTGAAGGCTACTTGTTGCATGCGTTAGGCTTGGGATTTAGGTATATGGCAAGCTTGTGTTTGCGTAGATGTTATATAACACAACATAACGGCCACCGCCGCTAACTTGTATTAATAAATTGTTTAGTTAAAATGCAAAAATCCTTTCCGGTTTCAATGGACTAACTCAGTGTATAAACGTATATGTGCATATAACTATACACACTCACACATTCACAAATCACAATGTACACTTCTATATATAAATGATGGCCAAGAGCAATGTCGTGCAACTGCCGCATATTTGACCATAAGTACCACTAGTGCTCATTAATTATTTTTTGTTTACACATATGTGTATTGGTTGGTATTGCATACCATAGATATTTACATAACATACAGTGCATATATACAAGCTTATGCATGTATGTACATAAAATGTTTTAGTTGATATCTTTTAGTCGTCGTTTACCCTGACATTGATATTGAAAGATAGTGGCGGCTTTGAAGTAGAGGTTTTTTCCAAAAATAAAGTGATTAAAATGGTAATGTGTAGATGAACGAACGATTTTATGCTCATTTTTAAATCGCAAGAAATAGTTTTCGAGATTATTAAGATGATACAAAAACAAATGAAGCCTGCAAAGAAGGCTACTTACCATTAATTGTATCAATCTTGTATATAATATAGAGCACGAATTGTATCGAAAATGCCCCCGCGTTGCAGTAATAAGAGAGTTCAGGGATAGAACAGCATTCGCGTTAGGTTAGAATGGGGCTGCATAAGTACAGTTAAATATACTGTAATGATAAAAGTCGGAACACCTTCGAGTCTCGCACCTTAGCTTAAGATTATAGTGTGTACTTGTAGTAGTACAAGAACAAAATATTATTATTAATTGCGGGGGCAAACTGTATCGCGATCTAGAAGGTCTATTGTACTCGCCCATGCCATTAGCCCTCCAGTTTAAAGTCTTTTATAAAACCTGCAGCCTTCCTTGGATTGGAGCACCACACCGGGTGGGTGTCTGAAATTGCAGATAGCCTCACATTCATGGGACGTCTTCTTCGCCCTTTGGCAGAATCTGCATGACTCGGTATGGGACATATCTAAGAATAGTGTCAGTACCCTTACTTACGGTCATGACTAAGAAATGACTGAATTTTTTTTCAGGGAAGTGATTTTCAATGATTGGCCAGGCCAATCAGAAGAAGACCATTTACAAATTTCGGTTTCCTTTTGCTATAACCAGAGACAGCTAAACGGCAAGCATTCGAACATTTTTTTCGAAATTCAAACTAGAAGATATTTGCAAAATTTTCGTACATACACGCTTATATGTATACCATAGCGCATATTCACTAAAAAAACACAGAATTGTATGTGCGTCTGCTTTGCAAGCGTTTGAGAGAATGCCACGTTATATCAAGACACTATTAACAGAATCTTTGCTCTTACAAATAATGAGAACGAAAGGGCAAACTGCCAAATGGCTGGAAATTAAAAGTGTGGCTACAGAAGCACAAAAGTGCGTAATAATTTGCTAGTTTGAATTTTCAAGAAAACATCTTGTTGTTTCGTTGTCTTTGATAAACCCACACACATACAAAACGTATATAAAAATCTCAGAGCTTGAATTCTGGAAAAAGTGTTGGAACATCTTATCATTTAGATATCCTGACCGAGATGAGAGACACAGACGAAATCTGTTTGCCGTAATCGTCACCGGGAGTTGACTTGTGTTCTGAGAACAATTTTCTTTAACTACTTGCTGAGATCACCACGTGTTTAGCTTTATCCGCTGAAGTCTGTGAACGAAATGTCGGTGCTACAAATGTTAAGGACAATAGGTAGGGAAATAAGACGGGGTTAATTAGAGAAACGATAAAATGTATAGACGTACGTAGAATTTGTTAGACATCCGACGAAGGGATAGGTTTACTGAATAGAAGAAAAAAAAGAAATAAAGTCGAATTTTGCATAAAACATTGAATGTTTCGTTTGTTTTTTTTTTTTGAAAATAAAGTATGATTTTGTTCTTGTTTTAAGTTTAAATTTTTTTATTTTTGTTCACTTCAATGCCGCGTAATTACATGCGATATCTCTGCAAAGACCGCGATACATCTTTGCTAAAATAAGTCACGTACGGTGGGCTACACGAGATAGACTATACTAAGTGGGCTACGCGCGGTGGGCTAACTTTACGTGACTAAAAATGCGAACCAATTTGAAACGAATTTGGGGAAGACATTGCAGCTATGCGCGAAAGGATGGGCAATGACATAAGGTAGTCTAATGTATATATTAGTTAGTGCGGACATATGTAACATTCAGAAAGTCTTAAGAACCACCTTTTATTATACCGCTCCATTCGGAATCATAATCTGAATTGATCTAAGCCTGTCTGTCCATCTAAGTTTGTGTTCAAGCTACAGGTCGCAATTTTAAAAATAGTTTGATGAAATTCGATATAGTGACGTGTTTTGATCCAAGCACGAACCCTTCTGGAAATGGCTCGAATCTGTCCACTCTTTCGACCACTCCCCATATAACGCTCTATTCTGAGAGGTCTTTATATGGAAAAATATTGCAATTTTCAAAACTTCTCGGTAGAAGTGACTAAATATTTCGGTATGAAAATTTTGGACCACCTGGGGCAATTTTTGAACCCTCTCTCGTAGAACGGAAAGTAAAATTCATACGGCAGAAAGGTATAATTTTCAGTCTTTCGTGATGGAAAAACGATCTGTACCAAATTTGGACCATCTCGCCCTACTTTTTCGATCCTATCATAACAAGAATTGTCACGAAAATTGATCCATAATTGTAATTTTATACAAAAATAACAATGTGATGTAGGGTATTTAATGGTGTGCCTTGCCCGACTCAAATCTCGTTATGTTACTACAAACGATTGCGAATGCCACGACAAGCTACAAGTACATTTACTTCCAAGTACATTTTACGATTAGTTGCGCGTACCTGATCTACTTCAATTTAACGGATAATAGATACTAAGAAAAAAGGCTGCAGATAAAGTGATTTGCAGATTCTAAGAAGTTTTTAAGAAATTCCTTTTAATTATTTATCTTTTCCTTGCAACCTTGTAGACCTTGATGTGTATTAAAATTGCTTATCATGGTTTGAAAGCTTCCGAAACATTTTTACGATTTTATAAACACATCTTTTATTATTTAGTAATTTATGGTACTTACGGCAAACCGGTTCAACATACACGGATTCACACAAACAGCCACACACACACACACACACGCACACACACGCATCAAGACGTAAACTAATAATTAAAAAAAAAAATAAATAAATAAATAAATAAAAAAAAAAACTAATTCAATAACGCTTATACGCATTTTTCAGTTGGTCGGTCATTGGTTTGTTGCGTTGACAAAGTGATCAAAAGCAGGAAGACAACAACAGGGGCATAACATTAATCTTGAAAATGAAGAAATAAAATAAAAGCAACAAAAAATTGTAAAAAAAAACAAAAAAAAAAAAAAAAATATATTTTTAAAAAACCCTTTTTCCCCCCCCTTTTTTTTTTTTTTTTTTTTAATACATTAAAGTAAACATTGCGCAGTCTCTCTTGCTCTTTCTCTATCTCACTCGATTCCTGTCGCTCCATTTTTCTACTATTTAGATTCTCGTTTTGATAGAGTTTTCTTAGGTTTAAATTATTGCTGGCATTCATTAATTGCCCATATAATGGAAACATGACATAGACACACACACACTTCAGCTTAACAAATGTACTCTAGTGCAAATACAAATTGTGACATTATTCGGGTTTTTATTATCTATTTTGTGATTTGCTTTTTCTATTTGTTTTTGCTTTTTCATGATTACTTTTAAGCAAATTGTTTTTTTTTTTTTTTTAAACAAATTTGTTTATAAATCCGTTATTATAAGTGATTTTTCAAGATTTTATTTTTATTCATCAAATTTATATGTCTATCTAAATGTATTCGCAGGCGTGTATGAAGAAATGCCGGCAGCCTTAATACTTTCCAGATGTTAAAACAACATAACATGACCGTGCTTGTGTGTGCCCGTTTGTCGAAAATGTTTAAATAAAAGCATATACGGCTTATATGGTAATGCATAAATTTTTATTAGGATGGTTTTTTTTTTTTTATTTGTTTGACGAAAAATTTCCCCGCCATAGTACCTCTCGCGTTTTTCCTTCTCCACCTGTTCCTTTTTTTCATTTCTTTTTTTTTTTTTCTTGTTTTTTTCTTGTTCGTTGTTTTGGTGATATTAGGAAAAGCCGGTTTTTTTCCTTTATCTTACGGTAAATTGTTCCACATATGGAGTTTTCTTGGGGTGTTGCGTCCGATATCATGTACCTTTTTTTATGTTTGCATTTACCTTGTATTTGTTGGTGGTCATAACAGTGCGCACTGTACGTATGCTTACACACGTCTATTACCACTTCCTTATTATTGATTACCGGGATCTCTGCGGTCTTGTCTTACTTACTTACATATAAAATTATTTATATTTCCACAAGTTTTCGTGTTCGTTTTATTTTATTTTATTTTATTTTTTTTTTTTTTTTCCTTTTTCTCTATTAGAGTGCGCGCGTATATATGTCTTGTGCGTTTATGAAATATTCATTATTTCCTTAATATTATGAAATAGTAGACAAAATTACTCCATCTTTCCTTTTTTTTTTTTTTTTTTTTTTTGGGAGATGATAAGACTTTTAACTCCTTTGAGCATTTTATCTGGCGAATATGAAATATTTTGAAAATTTTTATTTGAATGGAGTTTTGAAAGTTATCTTTAATTTAAAATTTATTAAAAATACTCTTCGCAATCACGGTGATTACACGGCTATCTTAAAAATGCTAATAACATTGCGTGTAGACGGAGTGTGCAGCTTGCAGATAATGATAATCGAAATGTAGGTATATACGTACAAATATATATAGGGACATATATATGTATATATATGTAAATATATATATGTATATATATGTAAATATATATATGTATATAGGCACATGTATATGCATATGTATATATATATATATGCATATATATATATAGAAATCGATCGCAGGAACAACACTAGAATGGAGGTTGAAAAACTTAATAAATATATGGATACAGCATAAGCTGGCACGTATATTTACTTGTAGTTGAACTTTGACGTACAATCGAGTTATATATTCCAAAACCCCACTCCGCCCACCGCCAACCCTCTCTTAAAATAAATTAATAATTTCCAATTAAGTGAAATTTTAGATTTTAACCTTCCTATGACCCATGTAACGAGAAAGCATTCCCACCTTTCTGAGATGAACTGATGTAATCGAATAAGTAGATAAGAACCTAGCGACTACAGTTCATAATTCAATTGCTCATATTTAACTGAAACGACATATCGTCAGAGGTCTTCGGACGGAACTGACGACCCTCTCTCAAAATATCCGTATTGCTGGCCCTATGCCGTGAAATCCCAATCGATGAATGCGGATTCTTCTATTTCGGACGGAGGTCTGTTACCTCGTCGACGGTTCGATCCAAAAGGAAATGGATGTTCAATCTTCTTCTCTTCTGAAATTCGAAGTATGTCAACTGGGTCATTTTGAATATGGTATTCCCATTCCGTTCTTTATTTAGCATTCCCTTAAATACTCACAAGAGAATAACAAAATGCTTGGTATAAAAGAAAATGAGTGGAAAGTGAAATATACTTATCCTACTTTAAAAACATAGGAATAACTTATAATTACCTGTAGGACGAAAACAAGATACGCGACTTTGGTCCTTACAAATTTCCAATTCATACACAATGCTATTAATCTGAAATTAGACTCTAGTGCGGTCACCCGCAAATTCACTACATAAATATCCATGATCATCTCGTAAGTAAAACCCTAATAGGCAAACACTACTACTATTTTATATCAATAAATTGCTATTATACAAATATATTTGATGACAGTGCAAAATGTTTGTGTAAAGATGATCGCGATTTCTTAGCAGGTATGTCAACAATTAAGGGAATACTTTGCAATCTTTACGTTAGGCATTGAAAATTAGCATAATTATTCCACACCAGTACGTCAGTCCCTCCTGTAGCCCAAAAAGCTGCAAAGGCTTCTTTTTTATTTGAAATCAGAGTATGTTAATGTACTTAGGCATATAGGAGCATAAAGCGTGCAAGCTAAGCAAAGATAATTAGACAGGACATGATTTGTAGATCAATATACTAGCAAGTCCATGGTCGTGGGTTCGAATCTCAAATGCGATAGCCTTAGATGCTAGTCTTAGAATTTATTCCTCTGGCGAAATTAATAATAATAATAATAATAATAATAGATCAATATAATTATCCAAAAAGTTCCTTTTAAGTCGGTCGCTTAGTTTCATAGTTGTAACAAGTGAAAGATTCACAGATGTGAGAGCAAAAGAGCATTAAGTTAGCAAGATAAGCAAGATTATAGTCTTCAAACACTAGCACTAGCTTTATTGAGAACTTTACCGCGCTTGAGATTTCAACCCAAGATCATTGAAATCTCAGTGGAAATCTTAGTGCCTACTCAGCCACTCAGACAGAAAAATATTTTTTTATTTTTTTTTTTTTTTAAATATACGAAAAATAATAAGCCGCTAATGGACAGCTTTAACCATTAAACATCATAATTAAAACGATTCATAACACCGCTAAATAATTATTAATATGCCGACGTGATTACCTTGCTGTAGGCACTTTTTCAGAATTTCTTCTTCTTTACATTTGAAATTCATACAATTGACACAAATATACTAAATGCATGCACGAGCACGCATAACTGGACATAATACGGCAAACGCGTGCCTTTAGTGCTGTAAAGTTCCGTGTGAAGCCAAAGTGAATAAAATCGTTGAAAACATTTCAAAATGTTTAATATCAATTAGGTGCATCTGATCATTACGTAACTTTACGTTGCTTCCAAGCTGTGCCAAAAGCTTACAAAAACTTTAATTATGGCAAGAAAAGTAATTAAGTTAATGCAGAAAGAAACGAAATGAAACTCAAATGTGAAATTCAAAGAAAGAAAATAATTATAAATAATGTAAACAATTTTGTTATTCAGCAGACTTCAAGGAATGTCACAACTAATTCTTAAAAAAACATTACGTATTAAACATACAAATAGATGACATCGATTCATTTCAACAGATTCATATCCGTATCCAAGCATAAAGTTTGCCTTTCTTATCGTAAAATTGACTGTTTAGGTCAATATACGATATTATTAAAGA
>NW_023998422.1:2389142-2503963 GCF_014805625.2 Glossina fuscipes
CAACCTATACGGTATATATGTATGTGTTTTTTTTCTTTTATATATGCATTTCTAAGAGATGAAGTGGCTTTTTTCAAAATTTCTTTTATTCAACATTTCTTATTGTCTAACACACCATGAGTATTTAACTGGAGTATAATGTAATTTTATTCAACAGTTTATTCCTCGACGAGGATTGAAATAGTTTAAAATTTAAACGCAATTTTGAACATAAATATATATATATATATATATATATATATATGTATTTAAAAAAAATATATAAAAAGTATTAAGCGAAAGCAAAAAAAAAAAAAAAAAGAAAAGAAAACAATAAACAATTTTATATAAAATTAAACATAGGTGTACACAATGCGGATCCAGTCAAGCTTAGTGGTAAATGAATTCATTTTAAAACTGTGCCAAATTGTACAATGAAAAACCAATTATATATGACTTTATTTTTTTGTGATTTAACTGCCGCCAGAAACGGAACTATTTACATAAATGTTATTATTACGAGTTTCCTTCTTGAAAAAAAAAAAAAAAAAAAAAAAAAAAAAAAAAAAGAAGGAAAATATCTGCACTTGATTTGTGCAACACCACAATCTTGTTAATAACATTTTGATTACTATCTTACTTTCATTTATTTTTTTTTTTCATTTTGTTTGTAATTAATTGGTAGTTTATGTGTTCGTTTTTTGTTTTTTTTTCTTGTTGCCATTAGCATTAACATTAATAGAAAATCATGGAAATAAACAATTTTTTCTTTTTATATGCTCGCACATAACGCAATAGTTTCGTTAAAAGAAAACTTATATTTTCGTTAGAAGGAAATAAGTATGAAATTTTAGACACAAACCCTTAAGTGCTGTCAATTTTACTCAAAAAAGACTTAAGGTACGAACCTTCAATTTTCATCTTAATTGGATAATTATTTGGTTTCGAAAATACTCTTCTCAAAGAGAATTATTACCATAAACGATTTAAGCAACAAACTCATAACGGCTTCTATCTTTCTCTCTATCGGTTCTCTCAACATTCTCACGTAGCTGGGCAAGTTATTTTGTTTGTTTTATTCTGCTTCTCTTGAGACGTAGTAACACCTTGTGGATTTTTTTCTTCCTAAACAATCTTTCATATAATCAGAAGTGATATATGAAAAGCAATTCATAGATAAGAATATTTATCACTCACATGTGATATCGTTTTTCTTGAAACTATATATATATCGAGTGTTTCAATTTTGCAACCGTTTAGTATTAAATGTAAGCTAAAACTTCTAGAGAATATTCATATTAAGTGCTTTGCAACATCCAGATGGACCCATACCAATCGATTTGGAAAGTGATTCTAGGCTTGTCTATCCGTCTGCTCGTCTTATTTGCAGCCCACAATATTTGAGATAAATTGGTGCCTTGACGCTTTTCTGCCTAAGGACGACCGCAATGGCAAATGATTCGAAATGATTCGGAACACTTGCTCGACCACTTCCCTTATAAAGCCTTATTTTGAATAGTTACTATACGGATAACTACGGCTGGGTAGCGATCCGATATGATGTGTTTTTTTAATTGCTTTCGAAAAAAACAATTATTTGTTACCCGCGCTGGACGGAATTTTTCTTTAAATCAATATTTTTGTTGATTTATGGATATTGAATATTCGATGTTTTGAAAATTAGTTGAATTTTTTTTATTGGTTTCGAAAAATATAATTTTCTTTACCTGCTCCCGATGGAATATTTCTTTAAGTCAATATTTTTGAAAAATCATACATGCTTCACTGGATATTGAATTTTCGATATTTTAGTTTTTCTTTTTTTTTTTTGAATGGAAAATTGCGAGCCGCACGGTCAAGAAAGCTCTATAAGGAATCGCTGTCTTGCAGGAGATGTTGTGCCGTCATATTGGTTTTCAAAAATGATTTAAGAAGTACCTCTATCAGCTTGCAGAACTTCCAAAACATTGGTTTCAATATATTGGCTCTTATTTCATAGATAAATTCGGAAAGACTACAATATGTGATCCTAGGTTATACAAAATTGTCTAAAATTTAAAATTCGCTTATTAATATTACATTGATGTTTTCCGATAAAAGCAAGGAAAGAAAATTACTGCACTTATTATCAAAAGACACCATATTATGACATCATCGAACGTTAAAACTCGACGAGCAATTTCGCCTGCTTTTGTCAAGTTCCGAAAATCATATCATATAATTTTTGCGTTTGCTTACACGGACAGATAGACGGATATGTTCAGACCTTCTTAGAATTTCAAACTGATCAAGAATGTATATACTTTAAAGCATCTGCGACTTTTTCTTCTGCAAATGTTGTGAAAGTTTTCATAAAATGGACGCCTCCCTAATCTTGTAGTGAACCACACTTGTAAAGTTTTTTTTTTTGGTGAATGCGTTATTTTAATAAAATGTCTGGAAATGTACTCGAAAATCTTCATTCCATAATCTTCTTTAAAGTATGACCTCGCATAAGACAAATTTTCAATTTCCAAAGATCTGGGTGAACTTTGTTGATTTACTCAAGATGTTTTTGTTGATTACGCTCGAGTTAATTGCTATGCACAAGAAAACCAAACAAAGGCCTTGACTTAAGTTTTCTCCAAGAAAATTTGGTGTGTAAAGTGTTGAGAAAGTTCGCATGTTTTATGTGAAAGACTCCGATGTTAGTTAAGGAATATATCCAAGAATGGCTTTTAAGTATTTACATGTTATTGGTCATCAGGTGAAGAGAATGCCGCCCAATTCCACGATAATGATGTGCATTTTTTTTTTTTATTTCCATTCTTCTCTAGCCCCTCTAGCCATCATAGGAAATTCACACTGATTGCTTCGCTCGGTTATAACTTCGTGCGGCCGTTTCCATTTCTGAAGCCACGACTTGAGAGCAAGAACATTCAGACCAGGACGTCAAGACAATACTAGAGAGTGTTCTAAAATACTCTTCGATTAATTTATTAAGAATTAACATAAATCAAATGCATCTCGCTTTGAAGGAGCTTAACTTACACATTTTTTTTTATATTTTATAGAACGATGACAATGCTTTGAAGGAAGTCTTTATTTGATATAAAAAATAAGGCAAAGCTGTCCTTATAATAAGACAAGAAAGTGTTTGTTCGTTTGCATATGCAAAGTTAGCGTATAATCCGTTATGATGATCTTACGTTGACTATGCTTCCTATCAAATTTAGTTATTAACGCCAATTTAATGACTTTTGCTGGTTAAACTTGACATGTTGCAACCGATTTGTTGCTTAAATTCAAACATTCCTTGTTAGAAGTTATTATTATTGCTTTTACTTTTTTCCTCCTTTTTCTTTTTGTTTCTTTGCTTTTCTTGGAAGTAGGTCGCGCTGATTGGATTTTACATAAATTTCTTACAAATTGTTTATAGAGTTTTTATTTTAATCTCCACTTAACAAAGAAATGGAAAAAAAAAAATAAAAATACAAATCGTCAGACGTCATAGAGACAATACAACTGAAAGCAACGACTCAATCAAAAGAAAATTACATAACAACTGTAACCGCCGGAATGGGATAAAACTCGGGCAAGCGAATAAAAATACAATTTATATTGAAATGTATTTTTTTTTTTTTTTTTTTTTGATAACAAAATCGAACAGAAATATTTAACGGTTTATGTGGGAATTTTGTATGCAAATTATATTATCATAAAAATATTATATCTTTCATTAAAAACGACGAGCAGACAAAAGCCAAACAATTGACCTTCAGTTCTTCAAGCTATTTACGCTGCTTCGTTATCTAAGCGAGTGGGTGCATATGATTTTTTTTTGTTTTTTTTTTTCGTTTTCAATACCAAAAAAAAATTGATTTAATCTTATGAAATTTATTTTTTATTTTTACATAACTTACACTTGATCATAGTTAGCTATTGCTTTCGTTTTTTTTTTTTTTGTTTTTTACTCGGTCATGCTGTGGCATGTCTGCGACAGGTGTTAATTAAATTTCGATGAACTACAAGTGAAAGTGTGAAACGGGAAAAAATAAACACAAATAAGCAAAATATAAATTGTAACAATTTTTAAAAATAACTTTAAAGTTCAAAATCCTATAAAAATTCTGAAAATTAATTGACATTTATCTTAACCTAATCCATTAATTGAATGACCAACAAAGTTTATTCATTTAACATATGCTTGCTATAATTATAAGTAACTTTCCGTTTTTGCACCCTACGCCACTTGTGGTGCAGAACATGTTACGTTAGTGCGGACGTATGTAACACGCAGAAAGGCTTAACCACCTTTCATTATACCGATCGTTTTAGAATCATAATCTGAATTGATCTAAGCCTGTCTGTCCGTCTGTCCGCCTGATGTCTGGCCACGTAAATTTTTGTTTAGACTACAGGTCATAATTTTTTATATATTTCTGTGATATTTTGTACCCAAGGACGAGTGCTATTGAAAATGGTTCGGATCGCTCCACCTTTTCGATCACTCCCCATGTAACGCTATACTGATAATTTCATGCAAATATAAGAATTGTGCTGGGCAAGATGTAGTACAGGGTATCTAACGGTCGGCTTTGCCCGACTTTATTGTTCTTACTTGGTAAAACTAAATAAATAGTAAGAAAAATAATAATAGGTCGGTGCATAGTTATGAACCCTATTATCAGGCACTCTTGAACACTATTTGTTATGAAAAAAGAGATATAAAGCTTCGAAAACCCTCACCGAAAAGTTCATTGAGATTGCGAAATAACTGCACTGAATGATACAGCGTAATATGACGAATATGAATATGATTACCGACACGCATTTTTGTAACCTAAATGTATTATTATTACTATTATTATTAATTTGGCCAGAGAATAAATTCCAAGACTAAAGTCTTAAGGCACTAGCATCTAAGGCTACCGGCTTTAATGAAAACTCTACCGTATTTCAGATTTGAACCCACGACCATGGAATAGTTAGTCGAGACTCTTTGCCAGCTCGGTCACTTAGCCTAGGACAAACCTAAAAATACAAGTATATTTTTATTCATAAATTTTTATTAACAGATAGCTTGCAAAGGAATGCTTAATGCACCACCACAACCTATTAATAATAATGATTATGAAATTAGAACGATATGTTTACAACAATAATAAAGAGATGGTCGACAGATCCTTATGTAAGGAAAGGTCTTCGCAAATCGTTAGTTGGGCCCTTAATTCCAATATGCACCCTGCATCTGCTATTTGGTCTTCCAATTGCCGTTATTATGCCATCCAAAAATCATGTCGCCTGTTAACCTTACATGGATTTGGATACTAACAAGACATTACATCTTTACAAACTCTGGTTAATCTACCTAGTTTTGAACATTAAAACTGACCCTTTTATGAAACTTATTCAAGGCGATATTTCGTCACCTTCGTCTTGCTCCGTTACCTTCATTTTACTATTTCCTTAAGTGTTTTGAGCAATTTCTCTCTTCTTTAGTTGTCTCAATGTAACAGTAGTTCGAACTTTCCTTTCCCTTCCGCTCTATAATATGTTTTGTTATTGTATTGATACCATTTATCAAGACGGAAGCGGTCTTAATTAGTCCTTTACTATTTACTAGTAGTACAAGTTTTACTTTCCACTTATTTGATTAACTTTGTACCAAACGTTGTTTCACATGCGGACTTTATTAGTTAATCGCTTATGGAAATAATAAATGGATAACAGTAGCAGATAAATTGAACTTTGCTAAAGTATTCAAGCTGTACCAAGACATAATAAGGAAAATGTTTTAAATTAATTTTTATATTTTTAAACAAATGTTCTTTCTAAACAATTTCTTTAAAATAATTCCCCATAAGACGAGGCCAGCTTGCATTTACTTGCCTTAAAACTTTGTTATTCAGTTTCTTTTAATTTCATTTTCTTACATCAGTTTGGAAGACTCCTTCAGTCATAAAACACGTAATGTTTGCAAATTATTTATATATATATACATTTCTTTTTTCGGTCGCAGAAATATTACGTGCGTTAGCACTTATATCAGATCGTCTTAATCATCACCCTATTAAATGAACAGTGAAAAATAAAAAAAATACCAAAAATGTAAGAAAGAGTGAGGTAATGTTGGTAATTTACCGGAACGTTTTAATTATGCACAGCTTATGGCGTATGCTTGGCACAGTGGTCCTACATATGAACAACTATTTACTTACCGTTGTTATACCATACGCACACTTTTGGGGCACAAGCTTGTGTGAATGTGTACAGCAGCCAAAAGGACTTCAGATAGACGCACCTTTTCCTATCGATTAATACTCATCTAAGCTTGTCTGTCCGTCTGTCCTTCTGATACCTGTCTAGGTATTCTTGTGTTCTACGTACAGTTTGAGAATTTTAATGAAATTTGTTACACCGACGTGCCTTGGACCAACGACGAAAACTATTAAATGTGGTTCGATCGGCCCATTCTTTCGACCACTTCCAATATAACGCCCTATTTTGAAAAGTCGTTAGTTCAAAAATTATTGCAGTTTTTTAAATTCGTGGAGAAAAATCATTCAGGAACAGTACGCCATTCCAAACTGTTATGAAAAATTTTGGATCGAATGGGGCAATTTTATGTATACCCTCCGATGTAACTGTTCTTAAAAAAGAGTTACCTTTTCGCATGGTTAAAAAGGGCTAATATAAATTATTTCATAGCGAAAATTGGTCCGTTATTGATATTGATACACACATTAATCTTAGGAAATTTGGATCATCTAGATTCATTTGTAAGGCTCTCATGCAAAGTAAATCCAAATATTGATTTGTAGTTTTTCAAAGTGGAAATAAGTGACGACTTCTTGAAAAGTACATTAGGTATGTTAAACTTGAATCAGGTCAGTTGACGTTGAGTTGTATATCCTCCAAAATGAGGACTTCCATGAGAAGTATACCTTTACATAAAAATAATGTATAATTTTTGGAGTATTATCAAGGAAAATGAATGAATGACTGCGTTAGGTGAAATGGTGTAGGGTGTCTGCGGCCAGGCCGACTACCTGTGTTCTATTACATTATTGCATAAACTGTTTAATCTTAAAAAGCTCGCTTATGGTTTGTATAAAAAAAACCTCAGACTTTCATAACATGAAAGTAGGTAAGAGTTAGGTTATTAGGTTAAAGCCATCTAATGCCGTTCAACGATATCCGTTATGCAATTCGATTTATAAAATCCAGAAAGCGCACCAAAAGGCTCACAATGTATGGGCATATATAAAATATACGCCCCCCGCGAGTAAGCGAGTAAGCCCTGTTCACCTATTCGATGATTTGTCTTCATCACGTCTCTCATGTGGAATTTGGGAAATTGAGAAAGGAAGTTGAAATTTGTACGCATTATCGCCGCAGTTGAAGTTCAGAAGCCTGAAGTAAGCAAGCACTATAACGTATAAGTGACGCCAACGATTAACCTAAAATTAGAAGCAAGTATTTATCAAGAGCATCTAGATCTAAAATGTAGACAAGCCAAGTTTTTGCGAAGAATTCTGACCGAATTGAAAATCAGCTCAGAGTTGTAATTTTTACGTATGACTCTGAGATGCCGAATGTCAAAGTTTCCAAATAATATTTCCGTTTGCTATTTTTGTGCTTATCTGTCGCTAGTAGTAAATGTTGCATTTAAACTTTATGCGGCAGACATTGACAACTGAGGTAAGCTACACAATATACTTTCGGTGGTAGCTAGCGTCGAAATACTTGTAATGAATGCAGCTAAGTAAGATTAGAAAGCCCCTTTCCTACTACATTGTCGTGATTTGGCGGTGCTACATTGTTTGTTGTTCACCAAGCACTTACCAAAGTACATTTAACAAAGAAAGCTTCAAGCGGAAGCTGACCAAGCAATCAAATGCTAACAAAGGTACATCAGAGTTGTGCAATATGCAACAAGTAAGAACAGTATAGTCAGGCAAAATCAACCATTAATTACCCTACAAAACATCGTCCAACACAATTCTTATTTTTGTCTGAAATATTAAAACTTAGACTTTCCTTCTCTACAAAGGGTCAATTTTCGTGAAAATCCTTTTTGGGATTGTTATAGTCGACTCCAAAAAGTAGGGCGAGAAGGTCCAAAATTGGTACAGTTAATTTTTTTATGTTATATTACCATTATGATACAACTTTGATCATAAAGCATTGAATTTTTTACCTTTTGGTCGTGTGACCTTCAGCTTTCGTTATATGAGAGAAGGTGCAAAAATTGCTCCAGCCAAAAGTTTTCATAACAATATAGAATGCCGAAATACTACGACTTAGTCACTTTTGTCGAGAAATTTTAAAAATTTCAATTTTTTTCCTTGTAACAGCTTTCTAGAGTAGGGCATTCTATGGGGAGTGGTCGAAAAAATGGACCGATCCGAAGCATTTTCCTTGCACCAAATTCTATTAAAATATCTCAGCTGTAGGTTGAACGCAAATTTAGATGGGCAGGCGTATAGAGGGACGAACAGACTTGGAAATATTTTCCGAAACGATCGGTATACTAAAAGATAGGTCTATCTTAAGCCCTTGTGGGTGTTACTTACTTGTTACATTCGTGTTACCGCACCAACTTAATATGCTTTGCAGCACAAGTGGCGCAGGGTATAAAAAAAAGGATGAAAATTTTCAGAAAAACAACCCTTTTTTATTCCACCACCTTACACCACCGCAAAATACTTGCACGTATAGTCGTTGAGAAACACTGATCTAAGGTTTTAATTTGATTTGCGGAATTCGTTGATGTGGGGAATTCGTTTAAGGTGCGTTAATCGCAAACTTCATTTGCCCAATGCTCTTGTTATTACTGCTTTTGCTGCTGTTGATCTTGTTGCTGTTATTGTTGTGATATATTAGCTGAGTTTCGGTTTAAGTTTAAGTGAACTGCACAAACCCGTTTCCTAATAATTGTTCGTTTAAATAATTTCTGCAAAGATATTTGTTTCTGTTTCTAAACGCGTTCACGCTATGGAGGGCGCCATATAGGTATAAGTGTGTGCGTGTGTGTGTGGAGTCTATATCCGTAGATAACTATGTGTGCAGTGTTGCTCAGAGCATTCGACTTAACAACAGTTTGGTATGAATTTATGAAGATATGTCTGCCTCTGGTGGTGGGTTCCGCGTTTTTTTTTTTCTTTTTTTTTTGTTGTGGATAATTTTTAATTTTCTCTTCCATTGTGAATATCAAATCATTAGTCTTTGAGTTTTGAGGAGCCATGTGCCAAACTGCCCCGCCAACAAAAACAACATTTTCATAAAAAATTTTACGTAAGACACTCACTCACTTGCACTTATAAGTAGACAGTGTCTACGGAGGTATGTATGTTTGTGGATTATTGTTTTATTTTGCTTTTTTTGTTTTTTTTGTTTTTTTGTTTTTTTTTTAGCATTATATTTCTCTTGTTATGTTGAGGTGTAGAAAAATTATCATCAATTGTATTACATCAGTACCTGTTAGCGGCCACAATGATTTTTTTTTTTTTTGTTTTCAGTTATTTTCCGGTTAAAATTTTGCTTTTACAATATTTGGTCAACGAAATAATTGAATTATCAATACTTTCAATTAAATTTTATTGAAGTGCAAGTTTTAAATCATTTACAAGCGATAAAAGACTTTTCATCTCTGCATATATAGCAAAAAAAAATTTAAATCATTTTTTTTTTTTTTTTGTTTACTTGTTTATTTATTCAATTTTTCTTTCTCTTCTTTCTCTTTGTATTACTAATTTAGTTGACGGCATTTTTTGCATTTTCTTATGGACCATGCAGTTTAACCTCCGGCAAAGCATTGGTTGATCAGCAAACAGCAGCATCGCAGATTCCAAATGCAAAGATCGCTCAGCAACGTGTCGACCTGGATGTGCATCATCACGAGCACGATCATGATCCGGGTTATTGGAAGAAGAAAGTGATTTGGAAGGAGGGTTGGAAGAAAGTCTGGAAGCCGGGTAAGAAACAAATATGGGTACCATCGTGGAAACAAATTTGGAAGCCGATCTGGGTACCGATTAAAGTTCCTGCTTGGAAAGATATACAGGTACCAGCTTGGAAACAGATATGGAAGCCAATTTGGAAAGAGATACAAGTTCCCGCTTGGAAAGATATTCAAGTACCCGATTGGAAAAGGATATGGAAACCGATATGGGTGCCGATTAAAGTTCCCGCCTGGAAGGATATACAAATACCAGCTTGGAAACAAATATGGGTACCAATCTGGCGTGAAATTCAAGTACCAGCATGGAAAGAAATTCAAGTGCCCGAATGGAAACAGTATTGGACGCCGGAATGGGTAAAGGTAGGAATACCGGGTGAAAAGTATTTGGGTAAAGATCATGACGGTTGGGAGTACACGAGTCATGATCTTTGGAAAAAAAAATTGATTTGGAAATCGCATTGGAAAAAGATCTGGAAGCCTGCTCAAAAGCAAATATGGGTACCCAGTAAAAAGCTCGAATGGAAGGAGGAGTGGAAGCAAATCTGGAAACCGGGAAAGAAACAAATTTATGTAGATGATAAGAAATTGGAATGGAAAGAGGCTTGGAAGCAAATTTGGAAGCCAGCCAAAAAACAAATATGGGTGCCCGATAAAAAATTAGAATGGAAAGAAGCTTGGGTGCAAATATGGAAACCGGCTAAAAAACAAATCTGGGTTGAAGATAAAAAGTTAGAATGGAAAGAGGCCTGGAAACAAATATGGACACCAGCATGGAAAGAGATATGGTTACCGGCTTGGAAGAAAATTTGGAAGCCAGTCATCATATCTGAATGGTTCCCAACACCCGATCATCATCATCATCATCATCATCATTCTCCCGAGCCAGAGCATGGTTGGGATCGTAAAGATACTGCGAAGGCTAATAAAACATTGTGGAAGCGAGCTGATACCGCATCAAACAATGAAACGTCCGTAGCCGTTCAAAGCACACAACTTAAGCCAATGAAACATATAGCATCAGGAGATCGAAAAGAAACGTCTTCAAAAGCTTTTAAATTTCCAGGGGCATAATATATAAAACAATATGAAGTCATATTTGAACAGAATATTTCGAAAGAAAGAAAAGAAAACAAAACATGCCATGTGGTTTTATGAAGAAATTGAATTAAAGAAAAAGTCATTTAAGCTAAACCATACTCATAGGTCAAGCATTTGTAAATATATGCACACGTTTAGTTTATGCTATAAGAATAACTAAGAAAATCATATAAACAGATAGAGCGGGAAATGCAAAAAGAAAGAAATAAAGAAAAGATTACGATTACTTAAAATATCGAAGAAAGTCAATTATTATTATTATTATTATTATTATTATTAACAATTATTTTCTTTAAAAAGGTGTCCTCTCAAACTGAAAACAATACTATTTTAGAACACAGCCAATTACTTTACTCCTACGATACCTCTGATGAGAGATTTACAATGTTCTCGAGAAACTATGAAACTTTAACTTATGTTAAAAATAATTGTGAAAGAGTTCTTTAAACTTATGTTTATTGACATTACTCATGGTTACATGGTTTTTTTTAATTTTTATACCCCCCACTGTAAGATGGGGGTATACTCATTTTGTTTTTTTCCAAAAAGGAACGTAAGTAACAACCAAAAGGAAACTTCAGAGACCCTATAAAGTATATATATTCTTGATAAGAGTGAAATTCTGAGTTGATTTATCCATGTCTGTCCGTCTGTAGGTTTTCTGTTTGTTGTTGCCACTGCTCTGGTTGACTTTAAATTTAGTAGAAAAATTCGAAGTTCTTATACGCAGGTTGGTACTGAAAATGGGCCAAGCTGGACATAGCAGAAACCCGCACCGAAGCCTAAAATGAAATCAACTCCATTTTTCTTAAGAAAAAATTTTGAATTCTTGTTCTTTATTCGGAAATTGGTAAAGTTAGACTACTGAAACTTTTCTCATTTGCTTTACGAGAGACTTTACAATCTAGATCCAAAAATGAAACCAATCGCCCATGCCCACACAAAGTTAAGAGAGATTAAATTTTCTTTTTTTTTCACTTTTTCGAGGTTTTATGCTTATTTATCATAAGGCAAACAAGACCGAATGTTTAAAACTATTTTGTACATTCCTTAAGTGAAGATATATTATCTGCCTAAAAATAGGTTAATTTTAAAATGATTATGGTAAACCCCGCGATTACTTTTTTTTTAATACTACCAGCGATATGGGTATCAAATAAAAGAAATTGGAGAGTAGAATGCGATGGTGGGTATGCGAGATTCGGCTTCTCCCGAATATAACTTTCTTACTGGTTTCTTTCTATTATATATTAAGTTCATTTCATCTGAAAAGATAAAAAAAAGGTCAAATTTTTGTCTAAAGACTTTTTGTAGAATACAATTCAGAAATTTTAATTTGTTTTAACTGACAGACACTACTTGAGGGCAAGCTGATAAAGTCGTAGCAGCTTTATGTACTGAGAACGGTTTTCGAAAGTAAAGGTACTTTTGTGATATACTTTTGTGATATAAGTATAGTCTTGTAACGGGAAAATGTCTTTTTTTTTACGTAAGCGCAAAGAAAATTTTAGGACAGACAGTATACGTAAAAATAAATAAAAATTATGTACTGCATTTTTCGGACTATAAGATGCACCTTTTTACATAGAAAAATGATCCGAAGGTAACAATAAAATGTTAATAGATGGTACTGTTGCTAGTACGAGTTATTTTAATAATAAATAAAAATTTTGATCCGAAGGTAAGATTAAAATATATTTTTCTACAAAACATCTTATAAACTTGATGTGTGTCTTAACGTCCGGCGCGACTTACACTGTGCTCATATTGACGACAAATTATTAAAGGCTGTCTATTCAATTATCAATGAGTAGGCAGATCAATGGGCATCATTCTCTGCCTGCACTTTTGGTCTTCTCTAGGCCATAATTGTTAAGGAAATGTATTGAAATTTTTTCAGTTTGTTATTAATTTTTTTTTTTTTTTTTTTGGATGGAATAGGCCCCGAGAATGCTATGTAAAGTTTTGCAGTTGTCAACACGCCACCGAAGAAATGAAAAATGTGAAATATTTCTTACAAATTGTGCATGCTTTCTAATTATAATAATTTCATGTGTCTTTACACTTTTCTCACTCTCTCCCTCCATCTAAGTCCAATATTTTCTGGTTTAAGCCCTGACTTCTATCGTGTTGCTCACTAAAATAATTTATACTTTAAGTTTACATTCGATTCCGTTAGCACGAAGTTTGATTAGACGTAGAATTGTGAGTGGAAAATGATCAAAAACTACCGGGAATTTTGCATGATTAAAAAATTATGTGAATTTTTTGCTATGTTCAAGAATTACGGGGAGTTTTGCATGATGTTCAAAAACTAAGCTGGATTTTATACTATGGTTACGAAATTCGCTTCTCTCGGATACGTTATCGCATCACTAGGTCGTGGATATTCTTTTGAAGAGAAATACACTTGCACGTTTTCATTCCAAGATTCTTTATTTACGATCAGTTTCTTTGAGGGTAGGATTAAACTTCCAAAGGGTTTGGCATTTCCGTAACGCTATATTAAAACGTAAGAAAAAACTTGTTTACTGCTACGTTCAAAAATTAAGGGGAATTTTATATTATGTTCAAAGATATATGGATATACAACTGCGGAAAGTGAACTATTTATAGTTCGTAATAGTTACGATGCTATTAAGAATGAACTATTAATGACGAATGTCCAAAGATTAACTGAACTTTTAAAGTATATTTCCAAGGCGTAAGGTGACTTAAAAAATGATGTAAAATTACCTCAATTTGTAAACCTTTCGGCCACAATCATTCTAAGAGAAGGCAAGACTTTATTGCGAACGAAGACTGCTGTTTAATATACAGTCCCCTAATAGTATGTTCCTACAAAAACAGGGTCCTTGTTTTCTACGGCTAAAATAAGCATTGTGTTGGACAACATGGTGTAGGGTATTTAAAAGTCGGCCTAGCCCAACTAAAATCATTTCACTTGTTAGCTTCACAATCACGCAAATAAATAAACATAAGTAGTTAGGTGTAGTTAATGGCAAGTTCATATTTAAAAAATTGAAATTTTATGTTTGAATATGCTTTTCTTCATCCAATTCCGGTAGAATGTTCGGTAAAGGCATCCATTCATTTTGTATAACAGGTCCCCAAACCTTTTTCCATACAGGCACGTACGTGATTTTAGGTCGCCAATACTTAACCCATCTTGATTTCCAGCTTGACTGACGCTGCCAAAATCCTTCCGCGTCAGCATCAAAGGTAGTTCTATGCTTCACACTTTAGATAAGAAAAAAAAATACGATTTACATACAATTGCGTTATGTCTCTGTTTTGTTTTCTTTAAATGCTTCTTACACTGTTCCCGCTGGATTCAAACTTAAACATGTCACGAATTCACTGCTTAGCACACTTATAGAACAAAATATAATTATAAATGTTAACTAGAAATTATTTTTAATATATTTTCAATATTAAATGAAATATTTTGTAAAACTTGAACTCACTCTCATTGTCTGACTTTCTTTTGAATGAATAGAAAAAAAAAAAAAAAATGCAACTTAACACCTCAAGGGTTTTTCAACAAATCCAAAAATATTTCTTTTGGTAATTTCATTAAATACAGACCATTCACAAAGCATGAATGAGTTAATTACTTTTCTCTAATTATTCATTCAGTACTTGTTGATTTTAATTTTCACAAAACGCAATTAATTATAAATTCAATAGGTTTTTATTTAAACCGTTAAAAAAAGAAACGTTTGTAATTTTTAATGATTTTCCTGAAATATTTCTACTGCGAAAGATAACAATAACAATTCGCGCGCAATAATTTCGTACACTTGTACAAAAGTCACAACAGTAAGTATGTTTGACTATGCTTAGCATATATGATGAATATGCAGATCGAAGTATATTTATATGGGACAATACGGATATTTCCGCTATAAAATGCTTACATAATATCTTTAGTGCAATTATGTTTTCAAGAATACCTAAAATTACTTTATCATATTTCACTTATATCATATCCACAAATACCTTCGCAAGTCACCACAGCTGTTAGGAAGAATAAAATATAAACAAAGTCCTCAGATCAAAAATTATGGACACATTTTATTCATTCGAGCTCCTTCCTATACATCTTCCTATTACAAAAGAACAAAGAAATTTTATTTTCAGTTGTATTTAAATATTTAAGTGTATATGTGTATGTATAGTCTTCATATAACTACGGTTAGACGATTTAGAATGTCAAAGTGCTCAGTACTCAGAGAACTTTGCAAAAACTTTGGAAAATTGTAATTTTTCCATGACTGCTCAAAATAAGGCGTTGCATGGGGAGTGGTCGAAAAAATGAGCGTTCGTCGTTGGGTCAAATTTCCGCAAAAATATCTAAAAAATTGCAATTTGCAGCGTGGACACAAATATGCATGGACGGACATCAAATGGACAGATAGACCGACAGACAGGCTTAGATCGTTTTAAAAAATAATTTTGAATCGAAGGCGGATTTTATCTTAAGCCCTTTTGGCTATTAAATAATGAACCTAGCACAGCGTGAATCCTCTCATAATAGCCTTTCCAACAATGTCCAATGTTAATTATTTAATTAACTTTTCAATTTTAATTTTTGTCATTCGGAAAATCAAAATACTTTATTAATATGTATAAATATATATATATATATATATATAAAAGAAATTGTTATTCTTTTTAATCGTTTTAATGGTTTCCTGATTGTTTCCCATTCTTCTTCCTTGACTTGGTCGCTTTTGCTCTTCTATCATCTCCTCTAGATATATATATAGTGTTTTGGAAAATACGCGAACTAAACTTATTTAATTTTACAAGTTATCCGCCTGAGTGGCTTCAAATCTCAGGTGCGCTTTAAAAGAAAAGAATTTATTCTCTGATTAAATTTATTGCATGTGTATGTGTAAGATATAATTTAAGTATCGATTGAGATTGTGTCCAACTTATCCCTTATAGCTTCTCCTGAGCACCTTTCACGTAAGGTTATCGCAGAAAGGAAAAATAATATATTTACTGTTTCGATAAATAATATAAAAAGGCATTACTAAGCGTAACGAATTTATAAATATTGTTAAAAAAAGATATTTAAGATTCATAAGGTGACGAAAATATTATTAACTGACTTGTGCGGCTTACCGACCGCACGTTATAAACAAAAAACCTCTGAACAAAAGAAATATTCCTCCGAACCGAAAACCAAATTTCGACAATTATGTTTAAAATGAAACCTTATCTTTCTCAATACAATACAATTTCCAGATATTTTTAAAATACTTCATAAAATGCTTGGCATTTTGTTTAGCTCAGTGACATTCTGGAGATCAAACTAATTCTAATGGGTACACTTATGATTTATTAACACATATTCTCAGTTGTTTGGAATTTTTATTATTTGGAATTACTGAGAACGATGGCTTTTTTACAAAGACCTGTTGAATTATTGAGAACGAATCTGCACTTATTCCTTAAAGCGGTACAATACATGCAAACTTATCGAGAATTGTAAACAAACGTATTCTCTCAGATGGTTGGCTTTTTTACAAAGACCTGTTGAATTATTGAGAACGAATATGCGCTATTTTTTTGGCTTCGTTGGTATGTTCCTTGGTTATTTTTACCAAACGTCGATTAAATTTATCCATGTCGGCTTCATTGCCCGCCTCTGTTGCCTTTTCTAATGCTTTTTGAGCATCTTCGCGGCGCTCAGCGCGTTTAGCCAATTCGCCGGATTTTGAAATTGTTGGTTTAGCATCGAATACGTAGACCGGCTTGATGCCATTTTCAAGCAGACGTATTATGCGATAAAACATGCCCATTAAATGCGAGGTTGTTTCGCCGTCCACGTTAGTGAGTTGAGCACCCTCTGGCCGTACTGCTATCAAAAATTGATATAAACACATGGAGGCACCTTCCTACCGAAATAATTGTTGATGTCACTTTCTTTAATAGCGTCCTAGAATTCCCATAGCATCCAATTTTATTCAGGATTTTATAAAACACACAGGTTCATCTCTGATCGATGCACTCGATTCGCACACTAACTAGCGTTTTTTGTTTGCATTTGCCGCTTCAAGTATTTTGTATGCCAACTCTGTTTTAGTTCCAAAGAAACGTTTTGATAATCGGCACTATTTTATTCAATTTGTATTAGGAGAATGGAAAATAAATTACAATTGCATTCGTTTTTATTGCGAATTTATGAAAAAGAAATTACGGTATATAACTCTCATCTCAAAATTCGACGTCTAGGTGTGGGAAGTGCCGTTTATTTTAGTATTTGTAAAATCAAGAAGATAATAGAAATATGGCAAAGTCATGAACTTTTAAATGCATCAGGTTTTTGTTATTAAGCTACAGCCGACAGCGAATTTTCATTTCAACTTCACGTTACTCGATAGAGTATGGGTGTTTGTTACGTATGGAATCTAAAGTGCCATATTTTAGCTAGAAAGCAAAAACTCTGTCGAGATTCATGTTCAAACGAAAATTAAAGTAAAAAATCGACATAAATATGCACATTTGACTAAATTAATAGACAGAGAATAACGACTTCATCTCAGAAATTCCAAAATATAAATATTGTAAAAGGATAAATGTTCACATCACTTCCAACTGCAATAGTTTTTCTACGCAGACCCGTATGTGGCGATAAACGTAATAGGCAGTGATTCATTGCTTTTGCTTCGTAATATTAAGTCATTTATTTGTACTTTTGTTATATTTAAGTTTTCAAGTATACTCACTTGCTTCAGTTTATATTTCATTTATTTAAATTTTTTTTGATATTTTTATCTTGCAGTTAGTCGTTTATTTTTTCCAACTTTTAACTATTTATTATAAAAAATTGGATTGATAGAAATGAAAAACTAAAAGCAGGATTGAAAAATATTTTAAAAGACAGACTTGAGACAACTTTGAGATATAAGAGGTTATGTTTGTTGTAAAAAGGGATTTACAAACCGACATTTTTTTTTTTTTTTTTGGTTTAATTTTGAAATCGTATATTTCATCTGCTGATTCAATTACTTTTCTTCCTCTTCTTTGCACTATTTTACTATGCGCCCACCGACGATGTCACAACTATTCCGTTGGAAATGCAACAAACGAGAAGTCTTTATTGTTTCTGAAACGAAATCGAGCACAGAATTTTTCTTTGAAGCCGCCAATTCGTTAACTACATATTCATATGTATTGATATTACTCTGTTATAAAAGAATATTTTTTAAAATACTTGTATTCTTTGGACTGCATTAACCTTGTGTCTGCTTTTAATTTCGTCATTGTGTTCATTAAGAGTTTTTTCTGGTTGATTAGAATAGTCTCTCACTCAAACAAGCACAAGAACATAAAAAATTGACAAGCAGTGCATTCTCTAGAGATAATAAATATTAGCTTAATTTATCCTGTCGCTGGTTGCATGTATTGTGCCGCTTTGAGAATAAACGCATATTCGTTCTCAATCATTCAACAGGTCTTTATAAAAAAGCCTCATCGATGCGAGATTAATGTGTATATTCATTCGTACTCAATAATTTCCGTATACAAATTCTATATAATTGAGAAAATACAAATTCCATACAAAGAAACTTGACGAACAAATGCAAGGATTCACCAAATTGGAGCAATCTTTACAAAGTGATTTAAAGGCTGAACGCGAAAAAGTACGCAAATGCAAAGAGCAATTGGCTTGTTTTGAAAGACGCTTGGAAAATGGCTATTACGAGCAACAACCTCAGCCGGCTAAATTGCGTTTTAATAGCGCAGTAACAAACGGTTTGAAAACATTGCCACAAAGAGTTACGTCATTACCGACATCAACGACATTAAGCGTTAGTTCATTGAGTACAGAAAATAGGAAAAGATTATTGAATGCAAATGAGTTAGGACACAAGATGGCATTAAATAAAATACTGGAATTATCATTTAAATCAAATTCATCAAAATTATATAAATTATAAATGGACATTCTTTTTGGAAAGAAAAGAGAAAAATATTATATTTATATAATTTTTACACAAGCAGAAGGGCTTTCATCATTTTTCTTTTGAAGTAAATCTCTTATGTTGATGAAAATAAAAAAAATTCGTAATTCTCTCGAAGTAAATTTAAGTTGATTAAAATGGGAAAACAGAATATATATATATATATATACGTATATGTTTGTAGTTTTTAGTTTATAATGAATAATAAATTCTTCGAAAACACCAAATTTTTTATTTTCTTTATTTAATTTTTGTTTTTTTTTTTTTTGACCAGTTTCTTGCCTGACTGGAATCGTCATCCGAAGATGTGGGCGACATTTTTGCATTGTTCGGTATGAAACCGGATGAAACTGACTGCAACGACAGAATACCGCACGTTCATCAAATCTATTCATCTCCTTTTGATTTTGGCCATGTTTTTAAATTTAGATTTTACCGCTATACGGCTATAGTTGGCCGTGAATGTGGTAAGTGTGTGTGTGTTTTGTATAATTTTTTTTGACGGTTGTTTGTAATAATTTTGTTGATTTTTTTAGTTTTTTTTTTTTATGTGGATTCTTCATAGTTATGCCGCTACGATGAAGCATATGAATGCACCCGTTGCTGATATCAGTAAATTTACTGGTGGTTCCGCCAACATCATAAACTTTTAAAGAGAATATTTTACTAACCGAGGAACTGGTAAACTCTTCGCCCATTTCTGAGATAGGAGCAAACAGTGAACGACCTTTAACACCTGCAGAGCAGCCTGTAGAGTGAGTCTGCAATCATTTAAGTGCTACTTTAAGAGGATTGGAGGCTATAAGAGGGGTACACGTATAATTGCCACAGTGCCTCAACTTTATATTTTGTAGCTTTAATTGCAGAGGAACTGCTAAATTAAGCTAAATTTTACCCAGTTTTAAAAACCTTACGCAGTCGTAAGCGTGACCGATGCCTAAAAAAAGCGTAACAACTTACCTGGTTTTTTTACTAGCAGAGATAAAGATAATTCATTGATACACATGTGGCTGATCTGCCTTTCTGATAATCAAAAGAACGGATCAGAATAAAGTTTTTATAATCTAATTAGTTTATTGGCCATGGAATAGATTGACTTAATAAAATTACTACTAATTAAAGAAATCTGTCTTAAATTGGCAATACCGGTTACATTTTTACCTGGCCTACGAATCAGTCTAATTGTGATAAACCGTCAATCACATGGGATGATACTATTAGGTCAACTCTGACTAAGTGCGTAAGATGGGCTAAACGGTTTCCATTAACGACAGCTTTAATCATATCATATTTTACCCCATTATGACAAAAGCCGAAAGGTTTCTCTTCGATCATGCTCTACGGTTGAGTCTATGGAATGGGGATGTAAGATTTGGGAAACATAGTGACATCATTCAGGTTATATCCTAAGAGGATATTGCGGACAATCCCAAAAAAGTCTTCAAAAGCACCAAAGCAATAATTTTATCCTATTTTCAAAAAAAAAAGAATATTCTCTTTCCATATATATTCAAACAAATGGTTTGGTTGAAATGTAATATATATTCTTTATTATATAAATGTATCAAAAATATGCATTCATATCCCCTTGTACGTCTCCTGAATAGTTTTATACAATTTTTATAGGCGTGGCATTCGATTTTATTTCATATTTATATGTTCATCGAAATCCATCTCGGATATTACTTTGAACACTTCATGTCGCCGGTTTTGTTCTGCTCTAGGGGATTCTACTGCCAACTCAATAGGTATATATATTTGTTGAAGCATAACACTTCCTGATCGACATACACCCACTAGCGGGGGTCACTCCCTTCATATCTCCTCTTCTTCCCTCACTTCTCTCTCACTGTGACCGCATTACACGTATAAAGTAGGAAATATGCCGAAATAGTATCAATTTACCGTCAATTACTTACAACGCTCATCTATTACTTGAAGTTATCCTTTTCTATATTTATTCTATAAATCTTTATTCTCAAATTCCTTACACTTATTTAACTTATTTAATCCTATAAATCTTAAAAACTTAATTACTCGCTCCAAACCTTTTTCGCAACTATTCACTTCGTACAACTTTTTGATGGAAAAAAGTCACGCGAATTCTGCTAAGTAAGAATTTTAAATTATTCAGTTAGAATATTTACGACTGGTTCCTATTAACTGCTTTAAACAAACCCCCTACTACTCAGCGATCTTTGTAGATAAATATTGAAAGTTGCAAAGTTTCTTTCAAACGATGATTGTTCCAAATTAAAACATTATATGTGGAGTGGTCGTCAGAAGAGTCCGATCCCAATTCAAATAGAGTTCGTCGCTGGGTCCTTTGCTTTCATCTTAAACGAGATTTTGCAAAATATGAAAAAACTAAATTTCCATTCTCTACAATATTGTATGGAATGAATCAATATAGATAGTTCACCGTGCGATGACACGTGCGTTAGTCATCACAAACACCGATCCTTTTCAAGCGGCACTTAAGATTAGCCCTAAAAATAATAAAGTGAATCGTTCGATACAGACAGTGAGGATTTCCAGACATAGCCGTTAAGGAGAGACTAATGGATTTCTCGAAAACTGGCAACATAGTGCCAGCTCATTTGCAAAAATCCACGAACATGTGCGCCAGTGAACTGTGCTTTTTTCTATATATTAGCAAAGCTTAAGATTGTGTTAACTTGATGAAGAGTTCTTCTAAACTTTTCAATCCTCCTTCAAATGCATCTGTAGACCTTAAACTTTGTCCTGCGTCTCTTGAAATAATGGGTCATATTGAAAAAAAATCCGTAATTGCTTCCACTACGCTTTCGTTGTTAGTAAGGGTTAGACAGTAACATGGCCCTAAAATATTCCATAAATTTAGCAAAATATAAAACTAAAAATCAATCCTCTCCGAATTAAACTAAAAATCAATCCTGCTCCTTGGTTACCCATCCATAATTCTTCGTTGTCATCAAAAGTTACCCCATAATTCTCGCCTCCATCCGATAATATAGGTATCAACTCCATATAATCCGATTGTCTGGAGAAATCTCCATTAAAGCCACAGAAATTGGGTAAATAATGAGCTCTTGGACGTTGACCACCTCCGCAATAAACTTCTAAGCTATTCATCAATGTATATTCATGTACTGAAACTGCCTTAGTTGAATTTTTTATCATAGTTTGCCACACCACCGGTGAGTTGCCGTAATAGGCGCATTGCCAATTGTTTTGTATGGCTGGCTCCCCTATAGCCCTACACAGTTATAGGCTTAACTTAAAACTATCATAAAAATGTATATATACGTATATATACGTTTTATATATATATAGATAATAATAAATAAATATAATCCCTGTTTATACATAATATACATACATATGTTGATATCTGCAAGAGAAAAAAAAAGAAAAAACTTACCATTTGGCCTATGGAAGTATCGCATTCTGGTGAAGCGATGAGCGGACGCGTACACTGGTTGTACCTAATAATAAGTAAAGATAAACGCAAACTTACCTTTGGGATAAAGCGAATCTTCATATATATGAGGCGGTGAGAGGCGGCGCATCGTTCCTCTTTAAACTAAACTAAATTAAAATAAGTCAATAAGTAATATATAACTATAAATATGTAATAATGTATTTATTTGCCTTTATTTGCCTGTATTTAATACACGATTTTTTCTTTTTCATATGGTGGGCGTATCTTTTGTAATCTATAGTAGAAGAAAGTAAACAAGTAATATATAAATATAATCACATAATAATATATTTACTTTTACTCTACTGAATTGAACTTCTGACGACGGTTGCAAGTCTTTGCAAGCTATGGATTCAAATTCGCTTTAAGTGTAGAATATTTTAGATAACTTATTTAATTTAGAATATTTTATTTAATTTCGATTAATATAGACAGCGATGAATTAAACATCTACAAGCGAAGTAAGTCTTGACTAGCAATTTCAGTGGTCGTGGATTCAAATCTCAAGTGAGGTTAAAGGCCGGAAAACCTTAGATGCTAGGGCTAGTGCGGTCACATGACTTTAGTCTTGGAATTTATTTTTAATAATAATATTAACCTACGATAATACAAAATGTTCTCTTAAACAATTGAAAGGGAAAAGAAAATTGAAGGTCAAGGCACAAAAAGAAAAAACAAGAAGGTAACTAAGCTGGTAGAAGAGGAAAACACACTTATATCCCAATGCTAAGTAATTAGTTAATCTCATTATTAGCAGCAAAGATAGAAAGAAAGTTGTTTTTAAAATTTGTGAAGAGACAATATTTAAGTTAATCCAAAATTTTTTAGCTTTAGTGCCATCTAATGGATATAGTAAAAATGATGATTGGGATAAAGATGACGATGACTTATTTGCCTCCGTTAGCACACAAGAAATCTTAGATCAAAACGAGAAGATCAATAATAATAAAAATAATAACTTTCCCAAAATATCTAAGTTTCAACCAAATAAGCAGATAACCCAAGTTATGGATGGATGCCTCACCCTTTTTTGATGCTTATTTTTATAATTTTTTTTTTATTTCTGCAGATTTTCAAACAGCGAATGGCAAGAAAGTAGTCATATCTGAGGAAAGAAAAAAACAGAATTGCACTTTTGTTTTATGTGAAGTTAGCCTAAAAGAAGGCCGCCATATTCCCTGTTAAAAGGCAAAGCACAGAGTTGCTTGTAATAAATAACAAAGATAGTCAAAAAATGGCAGCTCTGTTAAATAGTTAAATGGTAACGCCATTCAGCTCTGTTAAACGACATCTTAACAAAGAGAGAGAGACAAATGCAAACCCATCGGCAAAACAAAGCGACATCTCTGTTAAAATTGTCTTTCATCTAAGATAACATGTTCATCTAAGATAAAAAAGAAGTAGTTTTCTATTTTTCATCGTACGGTATGTTGGTGAATATCTTATGAGCATAGGTCAAAAATAATCATAAGTAGGATTTGATAGAATTGTTTCACTGATTGAATCAGTTATGTGTTTACTGATCGTATATTTTAATAAGATATATATTTCAGAAATATTAATAAATTTCCAATCGTTGTGGTGAATATAAAAAGAAAAAAAAAACATCAAATTAGGACTGGACAGTGAAAACGCGCCTTTACAGCGGCAACCCTGCGCGTAACGCCAAAAAACGTTTTGACAGTTGATTGTATGTGAGAAAATTTTGTGTTTACAGAAAAAAAAATTTAAGCTTTGCTAGTCGAATGAATATATCATAAGAAATTGTTAAAGATTTTAAGCAAAAGTGTATTTAAAAGATATTTTTTGAAATGTCATCAGAAGCTGCTGAAAATTCACAACACAGAATGGATCGGAGAAAGAAGCGCACCTCCACTAACCAATACATCTTATATATAGAAATGATGGAAAAAGATGCAGTATTTGCCTCTGGGCGAATACCGCGCGATTATGATCCAAATTATTTACATCGAAAATGGAAGGAATTATCGGACAAATTAAACTCTTGTAGTAACGGTCCAACATTAACAGCCGAAGAGTGGCGCAAGGTAAATGATGGTGTAGTGTGATGTGTGTGTGTATGTGTGTGTGAATAAAAATCCATTTTAATCTGATTCGAAATTGTGGTACGCGATTTTAGCGCCTTAATGATTGGAAAAATACTACGCGTTGCAAGTACAGGCGAAGTGTGTCGGGTGAGAAAGATATATCAATGACGTCGTTGGAATTGCGAGCTCTAGAACTTTTCGGTAAATCTCCTAGCAGTTCAGCTCCACCAGAGCAGGTTACGATACATTTTAAATCGGAAAAAGATGATGAGGAAATGGAACATATATCTACAACGGAGACATTCCAGAAGCAATTACAGGCGGCCGTCGAAGAAGCAATTGGGGGGGATGAAGACGGTGAACATTTAGTAGAAACAGAACAAGAAGAAGCTGAAGAAATTTTACCCGAAGCACAGAATACCTCCGTTATCAGTAGTACTGGGGCCGGTGGCGACACAATTGTGGTAGAAGAGACAACATACCATGAAGATGATGTTAAAGGCGATGAGCATTTAGAATTCATTACGCAGCGACGGCCAACTATCGTGTCATCATCAACAGCTAATTCTTTGCAAACAGTTGTTACGTCCGCGCCAACAGCAACCGTGACGAAATTAATAAACGGCGATATACCATTAAAACGTTTGAGATCACAGATATCCGATCAGATTATATATGAAGGTAAGCTTGTTTAATTAATTTATATATTCAAATGTTGCATTGCTTCTTCTATCTATTTGGTACTTGCAGTTAAAAAAGCGCCCGCGCAAGCAACCCATACGACGCGAACTTTTACAGGTACTTTCAATAAAGTTAAAAAAAGAAAAAAAAGCAACAATATTTTTTATTTATATATATATACTTTATTTTACTGTTGCTAATGTTTGTTGTCCAATTGATTTGTTCGTTTGTGTAGCTTTGCCATTTTAGCAGAGTTTTTATTTGATTTGTCATTTAATAGCATTCAGTTACTTTGCTTTGCCATTGAACAACATTCACTTACATTGCTTTGCCATTTAACAGTATTCAGTTACATTGATTTGCTATTTAACAGAGCTAAAGACAAATGTGTTGCCACTTTTTCTTATTTATTAGAAGCAACTCTATGTCTATTTACAGTTACTGCTCCGACTATTCAACATCACCATCAGCAGGCGCAACCAATTTCGATTACGCAGGCACAGCAACAAATTGGGCAGGAATTAACTGCAGGTATTTTCAATTAAGTTAAAAAAAGAAAGAAAAGCAACAATATTTTTTATTTATATATATACACTTTATTTTACTGTTGCTACTGTTTGTTGTACTTACAAAACAATCATAAGACATAGCCCAAACAAATAATAATGTTCAACAAGTTCGCCTATCATTTCCAACAAGTTCGCCTATCATTTCCACCAAGTTCGTCTGTAATGTCAACTTCACTGTGTTTGCTAAATACATTAAAACATTTCCATTTTTTTTTTGTGGTTCTCTTTAATTTCGTTATTTTATTGTCTTTTTTTTTTTGTTATTCTTTTTGCAGCTGGTACAACAGTAATTGCCACCTCGCAAGATATGCGTGAAGTGGCGCGACAATTGAAGAGACTAGCAGACATAAAAGCTGAAAAGTTGAAATTCGAGATTGAGCAATTTAAGTTTAGAAATCCTGGTTTTAATTATAGCTTTAATCCGTTATAGTACGGTCATCAGCCATTATTGATTCTTCAATATAAGAAATAAGAAATGCAACTGATTAAATTCATAACGTATAATGCTATAATGCCGAAATCGCGGCATCATATTTTACTCCAATTAAGTGAAATTTTTCACGTGATTCATTTTCGTGTTCACGTGGAGTGCATCTATTTCTTTACTATTTACAGGCATTCACACACAAATACACACACACACACACACACACACACACACAGAAACTAGTACACACAGACACTCGCACACAGACACACACACACATGCATAAACAAACACGTACAAAGCCGCGTGTTATCTTAACTGTAAGCGTAGATTTTAATTCGTTTCGTTCACTTTTTCCAGCCATGTTACCTTTTTACTTGATCCGAGTTTATAATCGTAACGTTCTCACTTTGTTCGAATCATATTTTTTATGACCTTTTAAAATTTAATGTATTTTAAGTAATAAGTGTTCACATTTTATGTAATTGAGTACATTTCTCCAAATATCGATTAACTTAAAATTTCGTTATATTTCATATTTTCAATATATATATATATATGTATATGTATATATATATTTTTATTATAATTCATTTGTACAAATAACAAGAAAAGAGAAAAACTAGATGTGCCCCTGATGCAAAAGTTTGTAAAGAAAACAAAATAAATATATGTAGAATAAACATTTTATCTTTAAAATTAAATAAATAAAATGTCGAAAATAAACAATTGATAAAAATAAAATGGAATGAATAAAATTTACAGCATTTTCTATAAACGGTTTGCTCTGCATGCGCGTTCTAACGATGGGCGTTGAAATTAATTGGTTCCGTGGTTTTAATGAGTTATGTAGATCGTTTGCTATGGTTAAGAATGCAAGCTCTAAGGTACGGAGCTGGATTCGCCTCAGTTTTCGCAATTAGCTTACTGATAGAGACGATAGGGGCAATCGAAGGGCGAAGAATTGGAAACTAAGCAGCATACAGAGCTACATAAAATGCATCTGTATGCGTTTAAGGAGTTTTTCATAAAATTTCTATTCTATATAACGTTTAATTTTTTATTGCATTTTTTTTTTTTTTTTTTTTGTATTATTAAAAAAAGGTTTCGTTTGCTTCCTGAGCTTTCCTTCTAGTGTTTGCTAATTTTTATTTCTCTCAGTTCGCAGTATTTTTTCGCGTATTATTTGGTTATGGCAATGATGTGTTTTTATGGTTTAATTTTCAGACCCGCGTTATTTTTATAATGAATTAAAAGTTTTGTGAGTGCATTTAAAAATATATATAAAATTTAATATTTAATTTTTATTTCTAAAAAAAAATAAAACATTTGTGAAATAAATGTATTCAGTGTTGATAAGTGTTCTTAGGAAATTACTACTGCGAAGGCATAAGGCGCCGGGAAAACAGTACATTCCGGTAAGTTAAGCGTATCCTGTCACTAAAATAAACTGTAACTCAATTGTTATTGGTCGCATTATAATTGAAAAATAGATTTCATTTGCTATGACAACAAGAGTTCCCATAATTTGCTTTCCCCTTTGCGCTGATGATGTAAAAAATATGAGATTTTTTTTAATTCAATATTACAATGACAGACTAGGTAATGAAACTAATGGTGTTCAGCTGAATTCTGAATCGAAATTTTGAAGAGGGAAAAGCCAAAGTTTATGCGTTTTGCAAGTAAATTTTATTTCTCTTCGAAAAACGATTGCTTATGAAAATACGCAAACATATGTTCCAATGTTTTTTCAACATATTTACTAATTAGTATAACAATATAATTCTAATTACAACTCTCTCACTTTTAGTTATTAAATGAACCAATTATTAGAAACAAATATAAAGAATGTAAGAAAAGAAGAAAATTATATTCAGTTACAAAATGTTCGCCACTTATTATCGCATGGGAGGCGTAATAGAATTGCATGCTAATAATTAAAGTCGCCAAAGGCTGTCAAGTTACCATTTCATTTATTGTGATTTTATATGCAGGTTAATTTTCTTTATTACTATATATAATATATAAATTCTAATAGCCTTTCTTGAACGATTTGAGTTTTTCTTTTGGAACGTTTTGCTGTTTGGGCAAACGTCTGCTGAAGTAAGCGAAGAGACATTGATTTGGAAATTTTCGAATCGGAAAACAAAGACGTGCACATGAGGTGTTGAAATCTCAAGGCAGCAGGAAAATGTTGTTTGCAAATGCGGAAATTTTGACAATCTGTAGAATCGCGGCGTCAAACCATAAATTCAGAAGGAATTTTTATATAGCATTTCTGTTAAAGAGTATGTTCACGGCAATAAACCAATCGCAAAGAACAAAATCACCGAAGCAATCGTCAAGCCAAACGGTGTAAAGTCTTTGGACGTTAGGAAAAGCGCACGCGTTCTATTAGGAAACGGCTGTTAAAAGTTAAGATTTGAGAAACGGTATTCTTATTAACAAAGGAAGAGTCCACGTTAAAGCGTGAATGCCTTAGTTTATCTTGTAACCTTACGATCAAATAAGAAACTCAAAAATCGAATTAATCCAACTAGAATCGAAGTAATCTAACTAGAGTCGTACTTGTCTGTTTCCGATTTTACTAATCACATACATATCTTTGTAATTCAGAGTTCCAAAGACAACTTGCGATCAAAGAGAAAATACGTGCAATATTAATCAATTGGATTTACGTATGCGAACTTTGAATGGGCTACCAAGACATTGCAGCTGGTCATTGCCGTTACTGATCAACATATTCAAACTGTTAAGGCTTCGGCATGTGAAACATGAATTTCAGTTGATCGGGCTGATCAACGCTTTCGTGAATGAAAAAGTCTGCTTCTAAAAGTTGATTAGTTTTGTTAACCTTGTTGATGATGCGTGTAGCAGTTATCAGAAACGGGAAATACGCTTGAAATTTGAATTGAACTGCAGTCCATTTTGACCATATATATTTTGCGTAGCTTTTCGAACATAGCCGCTGCCGATTTCATTCAGTACGCAGAGTCTAAGTACTTTGCGGAGTTAACTGTAAATGAAAGGGATGCGGTTCACTATAAACCTTCAAGAATTGCTGCCTATGCGATCGTTTTTTCTGTTTTTCAAGGAAAACTTTCCAAGGCTTTTGCTGATAGTTTTTGGCCAGCTCCTTTACAAAGCTATACTAAATGCCAGATTGAGTACAATTTTGCATGCAATTCGCCAAATGCCAAATTAAAGGCAACAAGTTTTTCAATATCACTATGTTAACACGAAGCGCTAATAGAAGAAGAGAGGTGGAAGCAGACTGCAACTTAAAGCTTTGACAGTAACAGTTATCGTTTTTATTTAATGTTTAAATATTTAGCATTATTGACATCCCAAAAACCTTAAGGGGTTTTTTGTATGTATTTTGAAATTCAAAAAAATCCACATAGTTTTTATTTTTCATCTAACAAATCCGACATTTCAAGAATATTTTCCTAAGGCCAGAGTCCTTAGAGTCAAGTACTAGGCGAGAGAGCCAGGTCATCATAAATAGTTTCGTTGTTAACGGACGATGTGGCATTAATAATAGGTCTGAGGGTTTTGGATCGATATTTTCGGAATATTTCGCAATATTAGAGCTACTGACTGTATTGGTTGGGGAATATTCTTGTTAAAATGGATTTATTTCTTAGATTTGTTGAGGTTCACGACAAATTCGCCGGGAGAGTCTTCTGGCTTTTCAGTCAAGTTGCTAGCGTTCAGCTTTAATATGACTTTTCCATGTTAACCTTTGGTCAATACGTTTGCCAAGATATTTTACATAGCTATGGATAGGGATATTATTGCCATCCAAAAGTAACGAAGGTCAAGAGCCTTTAGGTTTTTCTGTATTTATAATCCATATTCCACTTGTTTAGCCAAAGCGAAGTGTTCTTGAGATGATCTTGTAGCTCGTAGAAAGCATTTGTAGGATTACTATATGAAAATAGATTTTCCGATCGCTGACAATATTTTAACTGCGATATACGCGACTGGTTATGTCAAACTTTAGATGTGTTTTCCTCGAAAGCTTACTTTAGGTGAACTTGATTTCACATAAACGAATGCAGCGATCATATTTAAGTTTTGCACACTTTCTCTAAAGAGGATTATATAGTGTTTGGACGTGGGATTTTTTCTTGCTTACACCTTCTTTCACAAGGTAAGGTAAAGTCCAAATTTGACCGAAAACCGTATTTTATTACTTACAGCTCTGCCAAAACTTCGAACTTCAATCGTTTTTTAAAATGTTTAGATCAAACCTGGTTTGCTCGCATCTACTGGTAGGATCAATCGACACGGAATGGACAGGGATGGGTTAGTTTGACGGATGCTTCAGCCTTCCTTGATCAATGAATCGATTTGAGCATGTGTGTGTAACATTTCCGTGGTCGTAAAAATTAAGATGTCGCTCTCGAATTCTGTAAAGATATTGAAAAACTTTCTGACCGTAGTTGGGTAGCCGAAATCGGCTAAAAAATTCGCCTAAGGTACAACGTAAATTGAGAACACTCCGGCTTTCAAAAGCAAAATAAGGGGAAATTTTTCCTGGTTACTTGTAAACTACAGCAGATACAATCATAATACTTTGTACATGATGTGTAAATGATTCGCCAGTGTATGTGTCAAATTTGAAGAACGTTGCTCGCGTCTCCTGAATATTGCGGAATAACGTTCATTCTTCTATCAAATCGTTTGCCTATCATAGTGGGAGGGTTTGCGTACAAAAATTCCAATTGTGCTCAATATGTTTGTGACTTTTGCGCAATGTTTTCCACGTGTTGACTTTCAGATAGGAATTTAGTACTTTTTCCATCAGTTTGTTAAGTAATATGAACTGGCTTAGCTAATCTTGAATTATTCGTTACCATAGTTGGCTGCGAAATTTCGCTTATGCTAAATTTCAAATTTGAATTTTTTTAGAAACACAGAATGTCTTAAAAGCTTAATGTTAATGTGCCGGTACCGCATGGTTTTTTTTTTTTTTTTGACCAACCGTGGTGGTCGGGAAGAATTAAAGGATAGAAGAGAAAAGAGGGGAAAAGTACTTTTGTGTACGTTCGACCTGAAATTGGAGACGTCCGGACAGATGGGCAAGACCGCTACCACCACCTACAAGGCTACTCCAAAGGCCGATAGCACAATCAAAGAACAATGAGTCACGCCAGTGTGTTGCTGAAAAAGCCGACTACTTCTCTTAAAGAAGTTGACTGTTAAGCAAAAGTCTTTCATCGCCCCGGAACGCCTGCCGTACAACAAATCTGCACGTAGGTAAGAGAAAGGCCTTGGCTAAGAGTAGCGGGTGTAGCGCACATCCTCTGATTGCTTATGAGCGCTCTGAGGGCTCTTTGCTGTACGCGACAAAGACTAGAGACTTCGTCCACGCCACGTCCAGTGAATTATGCTCCAATTTTGGCCAGATACGGTTTGATGCGTATTTGACATCGTTTTAAATAGCCTGGGCTCGTGATAGCGTTTGTTGCGGAAACATGTCTAACAAACATCATATTTTTCTTCTTCTTCTTCATCGACCCCATCAAAGAAAACAGATAATTATTCACTAATTTTCCTGTGTGTTAAGAGAGAGGATTGCGTTAGAATTAATCCCAATTGTCTACTTTGATTCAGATAAAGGGTTTGATGTTCTAGGCAAATATAGTTAGCAAAGATAGAAAACAAAATTGAAATTTTAATAGAGATCTGTTAGTGCCATTGAAAAAATTGCATTTGAATTTTAGTAAGAAAACGGCATGAAATTTTTGCTGACCCTAATATAATGATTTATCTTATCCTGGCGTAAATGGTTTCCTTTGGTAGCGTTAGCAATAGTACAACATCTGGCTACGGTTTGTCAGGTTGGTTTGTCTTTTCAACTCAAGATAGGCATTCCTTAAGTTCTGGAATAGTTTAACCAGGAAATGTTGTACCCTTGTACGCATACGGCCAACAAACGTGCACGCACCCGTTTTGATGCATGGCATTCGCAACTTGCTTTAAGATTAATCAAAAAAAAAAAGAAAAAAAAAGGCACCCAGCTTCCTCAATTTGTTCTTGTATTATACATTATTTACTTAAGGTTTCGTTGTGCGCTGTTGATGTTGTGAAAAATCTGTTAATTTACTCGTTTGTCTTTTCTGCTGCTTTGTGGTCGTTTTAATAATGATTTCAATGACTGAAACACTTTATAACTGTCAGGCCAGAGGGCGGTTATTCTAAGCATATCCTACATGTACGCAAGAACGATATGTGTTGTGGAAAATATTTATTTACGTTAGTGTTGAAACGAATAGAATATGTATAGCAATACAATCTTATGTTACATACATATGTAGTGCAACAAGTGCTGGTAAAAGATAGCAACGTTGACTATTCATATAAAAAACACTCGTTATTGTACTTATTGTCTTCGTATGTTTATATATGTAATGGGTGTGTGTGTCTTGTGTATGAACAGATATGGTTAAAAATAGTAATAGTAAAGGCAATAGATCATCATCACTGTCATCGTCATCATCATCATCATCATCGTCATCATCATCATCGTCATCATCGTCATCATTGTCATTTCAGTTAGTTGCGAGGAAGATATAAAAAAAATAAATAAAAAAAATAAAAGGAGGAAAACGAAAATTTTCTCTGCCAAGAATTGCTGCCGTTTGTACGGAAGAAACATTATAAATTACAGTTAAAACAAAAATTTGATTTGTTGCTAAGTTCTTCTACACCTACATCACTATGTGTTTATATGTATATAAATATATAAATGCATGCATATACATATATGAATAGTAGGTGCAATAAAATTGTCTTTTCTGTCGATAGATTTTCGTTGTGCTCTTTACAAAATGTAATTTCACGATTGTCCCGAAATTCGTATATATTTTATACCCCCGGCGAAAGAATTGAGAATACATATATAAACATACACATTCACATGCACAAATCTATAAAACTTTGGCGATCTTATTTTCCACACCGGCCACAGTAACCAATGCACAATAGAATATGTATTATACATGAGCCCGAGGAGGTAAACACTACAAAACTTGATAAAATTGTAGTCATTTGCAACCTGACAGCTATGCCATGTCTACACACCGAGCTAAGTTAATATATATATATATATATATATATATATATATGTATATGTATATGTATAGAATAAGTGACTTGACATGCGATCGCATAATGAACGGAATGCCATATAAAATGGAAATGTTTTGTATTGCTTGGGTCATTGAATCGTTAACAAAAATTAAATAAAGAAAGAAAAAAAGAAAAGAAAAGAAAAGAGAAAAAAAGAAGCGAACGCTTCATATACCTACCTACCTACGGTGAGAATTGAACTGACGATGAACCTACATATGTATCGTCGTATACCTCTATCCTTTTGCGAATAATAATAACGAAAACGTTTTTTAGGCCCTTTATTAATTCAGCGTTACAAAATAAAGTGCAAAATATGCATTTCTTCGATATTTTTGTGTTTTTTTTTTTTGATTTTTTTGATTTTTTATGCGGTTTGTGTTAATGTTATGCTTGATCTCGTGTCGAAAAGGGTCAATTGATGTTCTTTGTGATGACGGCCGGTACGGTAACAACAACAATGTTGACTACGGCGACGGCGATGGCAACGACGACAACGACAACGACAACCACAACGACAACGACGACGGCGAGTACGATACGATAAATGACGAAAACGACCATCATCAGAAACAAGTTAAAGTATGTTGTTCTGTGATTCTGTTGCAAGCAGCCCACTGCAAAAGTATTTGTATAACTATAAGATTAACATGACTATGGCTAATGCGCTTTCCTGTGATTCTTGTTACTATTATTTTTATTATTATTATTTTGGCTTTTTTGTACCTATTATTACTTAATAGCGACATACTAGATATATCAATCATTTTGTAACATACGAAGGAAACCGAAATTGACTTAAACTATTTCTCGTTTTTTTTTTTTTTTTTTTTGTTTTTTCTGTTTCAAGATTAGCAAATTGATAGAAGAGATTACTTTAGATGAACGGTGGCATACCGCATTCCAAAACGATTTACATGGATTACGTAAGATCAGCGGTATTATCAATAATTCGCGAGATAAGCAGTACATAATCACATATGGAATATTTCATAGACATTTCCATATACCTGGGGGAGCTTGTTGTTAAAAATGCTATTAAATCGCCGGTATTATTAACACGTTAAACGTCAAGTTCAGTGTCCGCAGCCGATGACTGAGTGATGAGTGTAAAGCTTGATGTAAAGCAAAAAAAATTTTTATTCTTATTGAAAGAATTCTCCTAAATAGATAATCTGTGGTGGGTGATACTTGAGAATTTCTTTCTAAATATAGTAATCTTTTACTATGATATGTAACTATCTTTATACAACTTTTCTTTTCTTTGAAAACTCGCGCGGCAGTCAATGAGTTAAGAAAGTCTTCATGTGCCACACAATCGAGGGATGTCGGTAATACCCCGATGGATTTTAGATATGTACGCCTTTCGTGAATTCATTTGAGCTTGTCCGTCTGTCCATCTGGCTATCTGGCCCTCTTAATTCTAGCTATGCATTTTGTGTTCAATTGTCAGGTTGTCATTTTTGAGGATGTTTGAACGCAATCAAAAACGCAACACGGACGAATTCGGTTGAAAATGGGTTCGATTGCATTTTTACGATTGCTCCCCGTTCACTTGAGTGCAGCCGCCCTCTACCTGTATCCTCCCATTTCTTTCCAATCATTACTGTAAATACATGAACAGCGGGCATCCCGTGAGTGCATCGTACGCATGCAAACAATAACAACAACAACAAAAAGAAGAAAATAACGCCTAGTTATGAAAGTGTCGCTGTAGAAGAAAACTTGACATTTCGCAATTCGCCAAATTGTTCGATAAAAATTGCTGAGAAATAGTATTTCGATATACCAAATTGGTGTGAAAAATTTGGACCGCATGGATCAATTTTAGGGGGGAGGAAACTCTTCCCGCGTAACTACTTCTAGGAAAACTGGGGCTTTCCGTGGTAATCAGATCTAACGTCTAATACATTATGATGAAAACCGGTCCGTAATAGTAATTTGAGAAAAAAAGAACTGCAGCAATCACGTACGACCCATCTTTTGGACTCCTCTCCGCATAAGGGTTCTCACAAAAAGTAAGCCTTTGTATGACAATAAACCCAACAAATGCCTTCGGATCCAAATAGCTAAAGAATAAGAAGGTCTTTGACAAGAAAATTAATTTATTAAAATTTGGAGCCGACCAGTACAAATTTTGGACTTCATCGGAAAGTATGCCTCCCCTAATAAACAAGGAAAAGGTGTAATTTGACGGCGAAAATGAAACAAAAGTGTAAAGAAGTGGAAAGGAAAAGGTCGGCATGATCCGATTATAATTTTTTTGGCTTATTTCGCATTATTTTAGGTGAAGTCACGATCGCGATTGCATAGGTTCGATAATGTTTGTTGTTTTCCTAACCGTCCGAAATAAAAGGACTCCCCCCGGTTATATTAAGAATTTTCCAGACTTTTTTACCTGCCACGTGGGAAATGTTGTTAAAAATTCTAAAAACCGATGAAATCATTAAGAAACTTTTTTTAGGTACTTGTAAGTTTCCTAAATTACGGGTAGATGCGACAAACTCAATTAGTGGATTTTCATCACTCATCTTTATTTTTGCAACAGAAGTTTGAGCAAAAGTCGTGCCTTATTTGGCGAGATTTCAAACATTATTACAATAAAACAATCGGCATCTTATCACTCTATCAAATGAGTGGCTTTTGTTCTAGCTACTATCTGGCTGTGCACATATCTCTCCCTTTCCTTATTAAGATACTGATCGTTCTTGCCCGTTCCTCATGCATCAACACTGTGACGATTAGAAGGGAATGGGATAAAAGGAGTGGAGTGTGACTGCCTGGGAGGTAGAGCATTCACTATAGTTCAGTCACATGCTAATCGTAATTAACGTTTGATTTATCCGGATATGAATCTAGATGTACCGAGTTGACGATCACGCTTCTTATCTTCTTCTCTAAGCAGTCGCTTGGAGCCAAAGAAAGAAACAAAAAAATTGTATTAATTTTGCTAAAAATCTTTAACACCCAGTATCTGAAACTAGCATTTTTTTTTTTCAATTCGGAAAAGATGTTGGAACCAAGTCTGTTTTTACAGTGCGTTTACAGACGACCCTAATAAATATTATAAAAATTTGCTCATTGAAATCTCAAGAAAGCTTCTAAATCGGTGTTCTTTGTTGGTAGTAGTGTTGGCCTCGGCTAACATTTATGTTTCTTTTTTGCACTGAAGTAATGCATAGAGAAGTTCCTGATCACTATCTATGAAAATGTAAGAGTTGTTAACTGTGTCTTGTTAAGGGGGAAATCAGGCTCATTTCCAGACTGGACTCGACTCGTGGCCGTTGATGGTGAGAACATACGCTACTGGCCTTTGGGATTCATTTTTGCGCTCTTAAGCTTTGCGTTTTTACGCATTCTGTACGCAGGCACAGTCTATCCCACTGAGCAAGTATCTATTCTATTGTAGTGCTTCTAAGCGTTACAAACAGAACGATTAGTGTAGTATGATTTTAGATTTATGCGTATGTTACCTGTACACAAAGTAAGATAGAACGAGATCCATCGAAATCGTACAAATCTTTACAATTAATATTTTTGATATCCTTTTACGAAAATATGAGGAAGAAAATAAGCAATAAAAATGTTTTACTATCTTCATGGTGAGGGTCCACGACTCATCCCAAGGCAAGAATACATTTTTCAGTTTAGTTTCTTCATTTTTTTGTAAAATTCCTTAACTGAATTGCACTTTATTTTTTGATTGAAGGCAAAAAAAATTCTCTTTTCTTTTTCACTTCTCTCTTGCTGCCAGCGTAGAGAGGAAATTTCACATATATATATGCAGTGAGAAAATATTTCATTGCAAGAAACAAATGCCTTCGATTCTGCTTCAATCTGCGTTTGTATTTTATTATTGTTTTTTATACTGATTTGAGATGATCAGTCGTTTGGCTTTTCAACTGGCCTAAAAGGTATCTGAGATGGTAATTCAATTCTTCGTACATCGAGCGTTCGGCTGCATACTTACCTCTACATCGTATAACTAGAGGCAATTGACACTGGATTTGTTGTTGCATTATTCGCAACTAAATTTTGTTCTTTTGTTCATTAAGAGAAGAAATGAAGACAATTTCACAATTGAGCAATAAGCTAATATAACTAGAAACCGTATCGGTTGACATTCGGGAATGCTCTTAAAGAGTAGACTTATCGTTCTGTGAACATTCGCCATTCAAATGTTTAGATATTTTACGAAATTCGTAATTCGCTTGTCTTAAATGGATTTATGTAAAATTCCCATGCCATGTAAAGCTTTGTCTAACCAAATTTTATTTATCTTGTTTTCAAACCAAATCGTTTGTATGTGCCAGACATGTCAATATGAAAGCAGAATTTTAATATAGAAAATACATATTTATTGTAAAAAAGGCCTACACCACCCTACAGGTACTCAGGTAAAGACTCTTCATAAGGAAAGTGGCCGTGAAAAGGTTCGATCCGAACCATTATGATTAGTGTTCGTACTTGGACCAAAATAGGTCAGTGTACCAAATTTCATCACGGACGGATAGACAAGCTTGCAATTGCAGAAAGTGATTCTGGATGTATCTGGAGTCTTTTTGCGGGTTGCATACATTCGCATACTTATGCTACAAGTGCTGGGGGGTGTAAAAGTTGAAAACAGTAAAAATGATTAATGGGTCTTTGGCCCATAGGAGTCTTCTACGCATCAAACCCAAACGCAAGAGTGTTTGCATTGGCATTTTTTGGAAAGAAATTCCCAATTCCTATGATTGAATCTCTTAAGGACGCTTGTTCTGTTTGTATTTTATAAAAGAAGGCTACGAGCGCTTGATCTCCTCCCTATTATGTTTTTGCCGTTTTCGTGCTAATCGTTGCCGAAATCTTCCATATCACACTTAATACGTTTGTGACGGGAGTGAAGTGAGTTACGAAACGAAAGAAATTAAATCAAGTAATCAAGAATTTCTGGCACAGAAGAAGTACACGTGGTTGGGTTCCTTTTCCTATTTTGTTAACCAAGCATTCCACTTCTCGCGCACTTATTTCTTGCACTAAAATAGCAAAGAGCATGAAAACGAATCTAAAACATAAAAAGTAAGAAAAACCACAGGCTACGAAAAAGGAGTTCATTACTTCCTAAAGGAGAAAGTCAGCTGCTTATTATTATATTAATGCGGATTGAAAACCAGTTAAAAAATGTAACTGGAAAACTTTTAGTATTTTCCTTTACTTCAACCACTTTCTGTAGCCGCTACAGGCGGGGCGGCACCATATGTGTGTGTAATGAGAAGAGCGAAGCCACGTCAAGTGTCTTTCTGACATGTACCCCTTTTGCTTTCGCATGATTATCTCTTCAATGGGTTTCTTTATTGTTAGCATATTTCAAAACATGTTTTTATTACTTCTCTTAGCGTCAATGCAAAAGGTAATGAAGCGTCCCTGACTTCTTATGACTACGGCCTCAAAAATTTATTTAGATTATTTCAAACAACGCCTTCACATCCTCGTTCTTACGTTTTTATGTGATTTTTCGATCCAATTCAAAAGTGACTTAAATGACTCCATTGCTCCACAATATCCCTTAAGAGTGAGCAAAATACTGATAGATTTTGCTTTCTTTCTAAATGCAAGGTTTCACAATTACATAAGCTTTACGCCCAACAGTTTCTCCGAATATAACTTTCGTAATCAAAAATCAATTGAATCGAAGCTCTTTTCCAGTTAACAGAAACTCTCGCGTAACCAAAACGTAACTAAATACGTACACGTAAAGTTTAATATAAGTATATATTGATGTATATATATGTGTACGCGATCAATCACTCGAGGAGTTTTCCTTCTACGTGCACTACGGTTATGATTAGAAAGAAGTGAGAAAAGAGAAGCAGACACGGAACGGTTGCCCGACGGATGCTCGGCATGGCTTTACCGACCAAGTATGCTCTATCCCACTGAAAATTGAACTGGCGAAAATTGACTTGGTTATCACGCCTTTTATCCACTTGACTACTCGGTGCAGACACTCTCTTATATAATCTTTCTTACGAAACGTAGACCTTTATGCGGGATATTGGTCTAATTTTCAACACTTCGCAATAAGAAATGACTCAGAATACTAATAAGACATAAAATGTCATTTTTTTTTTTTTTTTTTTTTTGGTCCAATTAATCACCAATCACTCAGGAGATGTCTACTATCCGTGTAACACGGTGATGGTTAGAAAGAAATGAGGAAAGACACGGGCATGTGCTCGCACAGCCCATTGGGTTTGTGTCCAATCGCAAGTGTTATGCCTTTACCGGCTGAGCACTCACTATACGACTAAAGTAAATTCTACAGCAATTGCAATTTGAACCCGCCGACCAATGACTTCTTAACGGCGATTCTTATCCGCTCGGATATTTGGCTTTGATATGTCTATTTGTTGCGTTCCGTCCCGGACAAGGGTTCTTATGAACGATCAATCTTTATCGGCTGACTAGGACGACGAGTATGGTCAAACCGAGCTGAGGGTCGAGCCTGCGCATATCGACTTAATGGTCGCTAGTCTTATGGACTATGGACGTGACTATGGGATAACTTATAAAATGCTGCGTAATTGCACAGAAATAAATTTATGCACGATGCGTTATACTATCGATATATCGAATAAATGAATCTCTTCTCTGCATTAACAGATTTGGTTGAAACCATCTCTGGCCGTGGGTTCTTTTATTTTTTATTTTTGTTAAAATTTATAAGTAAATATTTTTGTTTTTATTTAAAGTAAAATTAAAAGAAAAACTCTTGACAGCTTTTGATGACAAGGTTTGACAATTTTTCTGCTGTGTGTGATAATGATTATATTCCAGAAATCTTGTGAATTCTTTCATATGCCCACAATTGGTGTTGTCAGCTTATTTACTACTGTTGTTACAGCAACTATCAGCAGAGTAGACTGCTGAGAGAAAAAAAAAAGAAGAAAAATAATTCCGTATACATATGTAAATATATACATACTTTGTTTGATTGAACTTTCATCACTTTGGAAAGAGACTGATTCCCGCATGAACGAATTATATTTATGCAGATGGATGGAATCAAAATGCGAATTGTAAATGTGTGCAATGGAACGTGTAGAGTATGCTTGCATGTGTTACATTATACGTATACTTGTTTGTACATATATGCAAAGAAATATATGGATTGCATAAGAAAACAGTATTCGGCAGCTGTTGCAGTTGTTGACCTTTTAAGTACAATGGACAACAATACTAACAACAGTAAATTTGAGTTTTTTTTTTTTTTTTTTTTTTTTTTTTTTTTTTGCATTTTTTTTGTTTTTTTTGCATTGATGTCTGTGCGAGAATAAACGAATATCATCTAGTAAGTATATATAAGTGGATGGTCTATACATACACATTTACAAGTTAGTGTGTGTGAATATATTTTTGTGTTTATGTTTAAAGAATAGAAGGAGTTTGGGTTTTATAACAGCGCTATGCAATAGTCGATATCATGGTTATAGTTGCATTAGTTGTTGTTATTATTGTTGTTATTTTATTTTATTCTATTTTTTATAATGGTTTGTTTCTTTGTATAGCAAGCATTTGTAACAGATGATGCGTTCTGAAGACAAACGATATCCACTGAATAAATCAGTGAGCGTACACATACATACATACATACATACACACACACATTCATTTATATATACATATATATATATATATATGTATATATATATACATATATAGACATATACATATATATATACATATACATGTATATACACGCTCGCATTCGCCCTCAAATATCTACACAATTACCCAGAACTCTTTTAAGTACCAAAAGTGCATCAATGAAGCATTTGAGTTACAAATACCAAAAACAAAAAATCAAAACAAAACTAAAACAAATTGTAACAACGCGAATAATTGCATTTGTTGGGATTGATAGTGTAGACCAAGTGTAAGTGCATTGCTCGAGAAATAGTTGTAACAACACCAAACGTACGCCTTATATATGCACAGCAATGGCATGGAAATTTGATTCATTACTGCATCCACAATTATTGTGCATTTGATTTGGTACGGATTTGATCCTTCGCTGTCATTAATGGGCCAAAATATATATATATATATATATGTGTACACGTACATGTACACAAACCTAAGCATACACATTCACACACTTTACTAAGATACCCAGATACTATTGTTTCGTAACGGCCACAAAAGCAATTTCTCAATGCTAAGCTTCATATGAATATATTTGTGTTTACATACATTGTATGTATGTATGTGATGAGGCTGTTGATTCCATTCTGTTGTTGGCTGTCTGTTTATCGTGTGAATAGTTACGACACGACAGGGACAATAACCGCGCGCGCGTTCGTAATTTTCTTCTGCTGGTAGTTGTCAATTTGTTTGAATTTTATTTTATGTTGTTATTGCCTTGATTGTTCTGGTTGTTGTTCTTGATGATGCAGCTATACCACGTGATCGTTCACTATCATCATTTCAAACTAATACACACAATTGTATAGCATGTTATACGGTTGTAATCCTAAATCGTTCAACAAACAACAGCAGAATGTTTTGCTGTACACACTAACAACAACAGTTTTTTGACCCTTTGAAATAATTTGTATGAGCGTGTGTGTTTATAAGGAAAACAAAACACAAAAAAAATAAAAAAAACAAAAAAAACATTAAGTACAATTGTTAAATGTGTAACTTACACATGCGCCATACGCCAGATTTCCGATCGATGGGAGTATTGTTGGGTGTTGTTGTGCATGCATATAATCAAACAACTGCTGGTGCTGTTGCTGTTGCTGTTGCAGTTGCTGTTGCTGCTGCCATTACCATTGCTTTTGATATTACATTGGTGCGTTGGTGGTTCCACGGAGGGTCCAGAAGGCAAGGCGAAGTTTTAAGTATTATAGAAAAGCTAACAAATTTTTTTAAGAGTCTTCACTCACTCACTCACTGAATAAAAGGAAAAAGTAGCCATAGCAATAGCCAGCACACCAGCTAGCCTACCTTAGCCTCAACAGGTAAATACGGATTGACGGTAATTGGTTGACGTTTGTCTAGCATTTGAATTTACGATTGACTACACTCGCACTAACAATTCTACTTCTCGGACACATTGCTCTATGCATATTCTGCCTTTAATGCAATAACGATGATGATAATAAATACTTGTTTACTTATTTCCCATCACACGTACACGTCTGCGTCCGATGTATGTGTGTACAGGTATAAGAGTTAAACAAAACAAATACATTTACAAAATTGAATTTAATTCATATGGTAATCGGTCATGTGGTATTCTATTGTTCATAAGAATAAACACAAACACAAATATACAGTACGTGTAAAGAGTATGCGTACTTGCAAAGTATGTAATAATTACTTTTCAATTTAAATGGCTTAACGGAAATCGCCCATACGATACGAGTCTGCTTGAAAGTAGGAAGGAAATGTTGATCATATGCAGAGCGTTTACAATAAGCCTTTCGCATAGACGGTGATTTCAGTGATTTCGTTAAATGATTTCGTTTGCAAGCAAAAAATTTTCCAATGCTTTTAAAACTTATTGAAAGATAAACCTATGTTTGGATGCGACATCGGTCAATAATGCCCGGGGCTAAATAAGCAAATATATATACTATTTTCTTTAGCAAAAAATCGGTCTTACTCATCAATATAATTTTTTTCATGATCAAATACAAGCAATTTAAAGCTTCCTTACCACTGCTACGCCTTTCGTGTGAAACTTTTGTCAAGCGCTTCAGAACGCTCGGATGCTTCAGAACGCTCTTAAAGTTTGTAAATGGAATGAATTTACTGCTAGGCATCATATCGAGGGAACTTCATGGGCGGAGACGGCAGGTGGAATAACAATTCGAACTTCAATTCATGCGTTTTGGTCATTGCAACCATCGAGCTGTGGGTGGGTGCATTTATTGCTTCGTGAGTAAATGCGGTACTCATTTGGAAAACCGCTTTCTCATGCGCACATTTTCATGCAAAATAGTGAATGCACTATTTCTTCATAATCTTATGATATTATTGACCTAGTGCAGGCAGAAGTCTATGCAATCACCGTATGTGCTTCCGAATACTTAAGAGGGCAATGCAGGGGAGAAGTTAAAAGTTGAAAGGGCAAATGGTAACATCTAGGCTCGAGTCGGAGTGGCTTCGAATATTGGCTGAGCTCAGCAAGCACAATGACATGCACTTAATATGGACGCCTGCCCACTCCGGTATTAAGGGCAACGAAAGGGCTGAATGTGTAGTTGAAAGAGGCGCCTGAGGGACCATGATAGTTCCTGAACCTTTTCGTGGCATAACAAGAATGCGTACAGAAAAAGTCGGATTGCCACTGGTAGCAAACGGGCATGGACGAATATAATAGATATTCTAGATCATGATACACATTGCTAACACTATTATTATTATTATTAATAATAATAATAACAATGATACCTAATGCAAATTCACTTTTTTTTGAATTTTCTGGTGTGACCACCTATTCTGGATATTCGCCACGATCTGTAGCCTTAGGATCTCGTTTAAAATCAAGGAGAATATCTCCAATAGCTCTTCTTAAATCAACGTAATGCACGTAATTTGTTCTTTTCCGAAACCAACTTATGAAACTTGAAGTTTTCCATTGGCTTGAACGTAACAAAAGTAGTGACACTTAAACCAGCGTAACTCGTAAATAAGTGATTAAGAGAACTCGAAATTTTGGTAGGCTTCGTTGGAGTGTTAGGACTTTCTAAAAGTGGATGGCCTTCTACGACCATATATCTTGTCCGATATGTCATAAATTAAACTTGAACTAAAATAAAAATGTACAAAAATCAAAGTAATCCATATAAGTGAAGAGACATTGATTTCGCAGCATAGGAGAGCCCCCAGATGGTGATATGATTAACTTTGACTTGATGTAATTGTTGTGGATTTTCTTAAAATGCTATATAAGTTGAAGATGAAAATTATTACAGTGTACGAGTAACGAAATTTGGCAACAACGGGACAATAAAGGTAACATCGTCACTTATGACGTGAAAATCTCATTTCTTATTAACATTTCTTGCGTCAATTGCATCTGCAACCTGCTAATATGCATCTTCTCAACATTATTTCAGAACAGATATGCCGTCGACTTAATCTTGTCGAATGTCACTTTGCTACGCTCGACTTCAGGCGGCGACTCGCCAGGAAGTCATTCGTCACTCGAATGCCAGGTCACTGATGATTTGTAATAATTGCTCAATAGATCCTATCGTCCGGTGCTACGTTCCTCTAAAGTAGGCCAAGAATAAACTTTTTCTTCTTATCTTTATCAGGCAGCAAATTGGCCGCCCATTTTGCCTACTAAGCGGTTCATCCGCGGTTTTCCCGCTGAGACCGCTGCATAGGCACTTGTCATTCCCTTTATATTAATTTCCCCTCGTTTGCTTTTCAAAGTTTTATTTTACGCTTAGAAGGATTTTGATGCAACAATTAATTTTATTTTATGTCTAAACGAAAAAAAAAAAAAACAAAAAAAAATGTTTGCCATAACTGCATTATTGGTGACATGTGATAGTTATAAACATTATTGTATGCGTTAGTCGCACTACAGGCGGCCGCGTCCCAACCGACATTAGGCGGCAAAGACGACTGCAAAGACCAGCAAAACTTATAAGAAATGAAAATGTTTTAATTGTCGGTTTATAGCCGTGCAATGGCACCATGAGCACCAATGGACAGGTTATCAGGTGTTGGTATTATTATTTTCGAGTATTTTATGTATAAAAGTTCTTCACACTGACGCCATAACAAAGAAATGATACGCGCAATAAAAACTGGTATAGACTGTATGTCACGTTGTGTTACATGCATTACTGAGGATATCAATTAAATTGAAAACGTTAATATCTCTTAAAACGTGTGCAGAAAAGTGTTGGTTAGCGCTGGAAGTTCTTAGACTTGGGCTTGTCATGCGATGGCATTATTATGTTGCAGTCGCTGTACATATTGAAACAACGACGACACAACGGATATGCCTGCGAACTGCATACTGAAGTCATTTAATTTTCCTCAGTACGTACACTATACGGTGCACGTATGATACGCCGACATAAAGATCGAAGAAACAACGACGCAAAGCATTTGCCGCTTAGCGGTTCTTTACGGACTTTATGGTCTTTCATTATATTTACAACATACTCGTATGATATTTAAGATTTGGTCAATTGTACGTGTAACGCATGTAATTGGTTATGAAAGCAAGCATACGCTTAAGTAAATATATTTACATTTTGCAGTGCGATACGCACACGTCTGCTTGTTTATGCTTTGGGTGCATTGGGTGCTTTGGGTGCGCAGGAACGCTTTATGATAGGCCTTTATTTATAGTTTGCATTTTATACATTTTTTATGCGTACGTGATGCGTACATTTTGATAACAAACGCTTGACTTTATGTCAATCACCTTTATAAGGCATACCCTAGACGATCAGTCAAATATGATTAACACGTTACTATAGACGCCATATATGGACATATATGGAAATATTTGCCTATAATTATTTAAGCAGATTTATTTTAAAAGATACACAACCGGTATTATAGCGACAAAGCTCTTTATTCATGCCGAGATATAGTCTAAAATTTCAGAGGTTCCATGGTACGCGTTATAAGCAAAGTGTAAGAAATTGATTTTTGCTTTGGAGGGAATCTTTTTTGATGCCTTTTACATCAAAAAAACTGAACGAAAATTCAAAATAATTAATTGCGGGCGTGACAGACAGTTGGCAAATTAAGACTTTTAGATGACTTTAGCAAATATATTTGTGATAAATTTCGCGGGAAACTGAGTTATAGGAAGGCTGTCAAATTTGGTTCGTGGCTGATGAAAAGCGCGTACATACGGTTTACATACCTCTTTCTAGACGATATAAACGTACGTCTTCAAGGAGTTAATGAGTACACGATAAAGATGCGATAACCATAAAGATTTAGTCCAAAGCAAACGATCGCGGAGTGAATACTACGTCACAATTCAGCTGGTGGGAGTTAAGCTTACGGATGGTAAACTAAGTAATACTGCGGCCCTTATGCCTACATCGCTTCTCTGGCCAAATCTATTTAAAATCTCTGCCTTCCTTTGCATCGATTGTTCGATTTATGTCCCTTCTACGAATTAGAAAACAACCAGTGCTACCACGAATGTACTTGAAAGCTGGTTAATGTTGCCGAAGATGCAAGTGACATCTCTCATGCTTTCCAGCTCAGCTACAGCTTTCATAGCTCACAGAAATTCACTATGGTGCAACTAAAAGAAGAACAAAATCTATTCCGCTAGACTCCTCTTCACTTCTAAAGGTTACACCTTTGCGGGGGTACAAATGGAGAATCAAACCTTAGAGTAGTCAAATATAAAATAATTTAAAATCACATCACCCCTTTGAGATGTTGATCAGTTATATGCTTTAAACTTTTTCTTAGAAGTCGTTCTGTAGATTTAAGTTCTTATGATAAAATATCATTAGACACGAATTTCTTCGAATATTTCTAGCCTTTCAGTTAAAAATGTTTCTATTCTAATAAGAATCTCATAGTTTTTCTCAGACCTTATAAAGAATTTCTTTTGGGCGGATATCAGTGGACTTTATTGTAGATGTAACGTTTTCTTAATTTACGGCTGTCACAATTTTGGAGCAATTAGTAGCATTCATCAATATTTTCTCCCCGGTTGGTTTTTGCAAAAAACATTCGCTAAAGAAGTTAAAGTTTTTTTGCAAGACATAGAAATACAGGAATTGATAAATACCTAGAGCGTCATTATGTGCTTAGCAGACATAATACTGCGCCTATCTCCCGCTATATTTCACTTATCAATCATAGTGTCGCACTTATCACTGCAGTAATGCGCTTACCTGACTTAGTACTATACTCACCTGCTACAGTACAGTACCTATATACCATAGTACCACACTACTATTGCATTGGCTTGCCTTAATGCAGCCTTGGCCTATTGCAGTACTGGTCTTACCAGCCATACTATTGCATTCACCCAGCACACTACTGCAGTAACTTCCCATAGTACGACAGTTATCAGCTCTAGTACTGCACTTATCTGTTATATTGTTGCACCTATCAGCCATAGCATGGTGTTCACCTGTCACGGATCTGCAGCTATCACCCACACTGTTGCGCTACTCACCGAAAATAGCACTGCCTTAGCAACGTACAGTGTACTGCCGCACTACTGCACTTATTTATCATAGTGCAGTATTTATATGCCGTAGTACGGCAATTACTTTATTGCATTCAACTGCCATAGTATCGCATTTAGTACTGCACATAGTACTGCATCTATCTGCCGAGGAATTCTTCTTCCCTTTCATATATAGTTTTATTTCAACGATATATTTAGTAGGGCGGTACCTGCAATGTAAGTGAAACTTTACCCGTCTCCAAGAATGGTTTAAGTTATATTATTAATAAGATATTCTTTTTATATCCGAACAATATGTCTGGAACTCTAACATTTATGAAGTATATGTAATATGTATGTACTAACGTACAGCGATATTATCTGTCGTTTCGAAGGTAATCTTGTGAAAAACGCTTTTATTTGAATTTGTGTTTTTTTGTTTGGTTTTTGCTCGTTAGTATGCATTTTCACAAAATTTCTAAAACCAGTTTATTGTTGTTGTTATTGTTGTTACTATTATTATTATTACTGTTGTTTTACGTTGAAGGCTTCATTTAACGATTTTAAATTACAAGTAAATATCTCTTATTGCCGTGTAATGTTGCCAATCAAATCATTAAAGAGTTTTAAAGGCAAGAATTGTATATACATACACACACACACACACACACACTCACACACAGCCTAACACAATTGTAGTTGCGCGATCTTCATTGTTTTATCTCTTGATGTTGTTGTTGTTGTCGTTGTCGTTTTCGTTGTTGCTCTGCTATGGCCATTTTGTTGTTATTGCTGTTGTTGTGTGTCACGTTTAAGGTGTTATTGCGATCATTGTTACACCAATTATGGAGAAATCAGTTTCCATTGACAGATTAATTGATTGCGTATATACCCATGTGTGTGTGTTTTTGTGCATGTGTGGATTTTCGTTTTTTGAACAACATGTAGTTATCTTCTTAGTCGCTTTGTCGTGTCTGTCTAATTTTAAGCTAATTGTTATTGTCGGTTTTCAGCGAAGTCTAAATGGTGTTGTTTGAGGAAACGAAACACTTTTCTGGTCATGTGTCGTTGTGAAGTGTAAGGAAGTTGAAATGTGATTGAATTGCATTTATTTATATCGGATCGAATTGCATCTCATTTTTAATAAAAATAAAAAAACAGGTTAATCATTGCCTTTGTGTTTATTGAAAACGCACGAGTTTTGTTTTAGTTAAAGCCCAGATTTAAATAAGCGATTAATTTCAAGCACGTTCAAGGGTATGCAACTTACGTTGGTAATCAGCCTCAGCTAATGCTTGAAAAAATGCTCGAACAACTTTCTTTCCGATGCCATTAACACATACGGAAAAGGGTGATGACGACAGGATAAAGTTATCGATTTTTCGGTAGAAGAACGAGAGGCGCAAGTGTTAAGGGATTACAATTCCTCGTCAACCATGAATTCAGATAAATGCTTATGTTAGTTAAATTCTTTAAAGATTATCAAGCGATTGAATGAAGGAAACTCAAGGCCAGGAACATCAAGACGCGGTTTCCCTTGTGCGTGCGTTGTAACGCAACAAGCGAAGCAAGCAAAGTCGTTTAAAAGTTCGATCAATTTAACATTTATTAATATAATTTTTATTAATATACCCTACTACCTTGATCTTTAATCAAAATTTATACAAAAGTACGCGAACCCAACTTAAATTAAAATTTTTGAAATCACTTCGCGGTTTAATGCAATTCATTTTAGGTTCACTACAACATCCCTTAAACCTTGGCTACGTTTTCGCATGTTGAGTGCCTGAAATCGAGGACAATCTGTTAGTGAACTCAACGGACGGAAACGTCCACGTTTGAGCACTTCAGGGTCACTTTTCCGCCGTACCTCCCAAAAGGCTTTTTCCTAAGGAAACGTCTGTGAAAAGCTTACTACAGCATTTCTCAGTATTCGCCCCTGAAAACTTATGGGGAAGAACCTTTTGAGGCGTCTTTTGCTTGCCTGCTTTGTATTGCTGTTTTATCATTCAATCAACAGTATATTATTTCATATTAAGTGTGGTTGCATGTAAAACAATTCTTGACCATACATACTAACAGGCCTACCGAAAAGTTCTGTCCGTTCTTCAAAGGATTCTGCTCTAACACAACCTAGACCGCATCGTCGTAGATCAACGATCATTGCCCAGAGCGCGGCTTATGAAAAAGTTCGAATCCCCTTCTGCATGTTCTATTAGAAACCGTGTCTTCACCAAACACTGTTGCACACAATATAGTGGCGTAACTTTATCAGTAGCCATGCGTACAGGATCGTCTCGCTCAATACCTCAATACATGAATCATCTTGAATATGCATACGTTCAGTAGGAAAAAGAGAGAGTCAAATGGACATGCGCCTACTTGTTGCAACCGGACGGGAACGAAACTTTGCGGTAGACCTAATGCGTCAACCAGCGATGATATTAATTTCAATATCTAGAAAGAGCAAATGTTGTCGTTAACTGATTTCAATCAACCGCGAACGTCTGGACCATGGGAAACACAGCTATAACAGCAATTATTACATGTAAACAGGCAGTAAATGATGAAATGCCCGCATAATTAACGACAAGGCGAGGCTAAGACAATGCAATTACTGGTATCGCTCGGCTAGAATCGATTACCTTTTACATCGAACAGTGTCGTGAATAAGCATTTTTGCACAACTAGCTCGCTTTGCGTGTTGTTTCTTCAGTAGAGAGTCTTTCTACACTAATTCAAATGTTGCATGTAATACAAATTTTTCCTAGCCACTGGATATTTATGCTTAATTCTTTAAATGCTTACGAGTGTGATTTCAATGCCTCAAGGTACCAATGAAACTAAAGTTTTTTTTTTTTTAATTCTTTTCACATAATATTTATTTATGAGTTTCTTTATTGGACATAAAATGCTAAAAATTATTGTAATATTTATTGCAGTTATTTCTAAATGTTTAAAACACTAAAATTCAAAAATTCTTTCAATTGTTTATTTATTTTAAATACGAATTTTATTATACTTTATCAAATATTTTTAAAATTTAAAATAAAATCGTTTTATATGAAAGAAATTTTGCAACATAGACATAAACTAATTGCTAATTACATAAATTTACATAATAATATAAGTAAACAGTGAAAACAGCATTAACCAGTGATGTCAATTATAAAGCGATTTTTGGAAATTTATTGTAAAAGATCCCTTCACCGCTTCGCCACGATGAAAACTCTATTTAATAGATAGGGAATAAAACCTCTGTCTGTTTCTCATGGCTGTTTTAGATGTTCACCTATGTCGGTCAGTCGCGAAAAGGGGCGAATACTTTCAATAAAAGGGTAAAATTGCTTTTCAACGTTTTGTTATTCTCTTAAAGACTTAAGAAAGGCCTAAAGCATGTTTAAATTTTAATATAAATTTTGAATTTTGTATTGATTCAGTTCTGTATTTCCTTTCGTTTTTCGACCTGTTAGGGGAATTTTCAAACCCATAACACTAAAAAGGGAAATTTGAAATAGTTTTTCTTAAAAGAGTAAGACGATCTTTTTTAACTTCTTCATCCAAGCCTAAAAGAAAAATTTAAAATATTTCGTGGTTTCTCTTGCAGTGTGATCGCATAAATGGCATATACGGTTTACTGGGTTAGAAAAATAATATTAAAAGCGATGAAAAATGCATTTTTTTAGCAGACCAGTAAAGTATTCGTCTGCTCAACTTTTATCTGGCTCTACGTTCTGAGACATCATATTTTTTAGTTATCTCATGAAAGATTTGTAAAAGATCAAATATACGAATTTGGAAACAGTTGGAAGGAATATATTGAATAATAAGGAGCGAATACACTAAATAATAAAGTAAATAAAGGCCAACTATAAAATTAGTTACTTATTCTTATCTGCTGCCTTTTTAAATTGATCTGAACATTATATGAAGTCAAGACTAAGCTTTTGCAAAGAACCGCCCACTACTTCTTCAATCGGAATTTAGAAGACAAGACTCAAGCTTCCGTAGAATCGCAAAATATTAGGAGGCGTAGTGAAGCTCAGTAAAGCATCTCTATTTATAGACGTCGACGGAAGAAGTGATAAGAAGTGATATTAGCTATCAATTTCTAGTCCATTTTCATTTATTTGGAACGGACGCGGTTGTGATAATGCTCGAAAAGAAGTCGCACTCTAGTGCGCTTGTACTCAATCAGTAAGTGTTATGCCTTTCCCGACTGAACACTTGCTATAGTTTCAACCGAAGTAAACTTTTTCGTTTTCGACTCGCGAAGATCGAGTTAGTAATCGCGGTTTTCGGCTACTCTTCTGTTCGGAAAGAAAGGTGTGACGGTTATTAAAAATTATCATTTAATTAACATTCGCCACGTTTCAGGCCATATTTGACTTATCATAGGATGCGTAATTTGCTTCTCTAGAACAACCACCATAAGCGTAAGTTTGCTTTAAGATAAGCTGTCAAGTTCTTGAATCGTAATTCGCAATGACAATATCTTGAAAAATGTTTCCGCTTTGTGAGGAGAGCCCCTCGCGTATAAGATAAAATCGCGGCGATTGGTTGGAAACTGGACAAAATGGATTGGAGCTGTTATTTTGAATTATTTATCGATGTCAACTGGTCGGTCAAAGGGTTGATAGCAAAAATCTGTTTTTATAACAAAAAAATTGTAAAAGAAAAGATGAACGAGAACTTCCCTGAGTTATGACTCATTAGTGCGGTTAATAAAGGTGACCACCTTTATTGAATTCCTTTAATGATCTCCATAGGATCAGGCTTTATATTTTCTTATCGCGCTCGACGAGGGCTCGAGGGAAGTGAAAAGTGAAGAGAAGCTTTCGTTTTTGCTAACAAAGGTAAAGTAATTTTTTATTAGACTCTTTTTGTTTTAAATTGATTTTTTACTTATAATTGACATCACTGATATTTAATAATTTCTGTGATCTTTTAATAGCGACAACAATTAATTTACACTCATTAGATAACATTTAAAAAGGAATTTATAAAATTTTTATTGTATGCTATTTATTGTAATAATATGTTGTTTATGTTGATTATTTTGTTGGTGTAGATTATTTATTTATGTTGAATATATGTATGTTGTGTGCGTTTTCGTTTCTTTCATATTATTTGTCTACATTAAATTCAATTATAATATCCGTATGTAGATTAAACATTTGAAAAAAGTGGCAGTTTTTTTTTTCTATTTTTTTTTTGTTATCTTTATTAAATGAATTTTTTCTCTTGATTTACATTTTTTCAAATCTTGTTAATTATGAAATGTGACTCTTTTCAAAAAAAGGAAAAAAATAATAATATTGTCTTAAACACACTCATCACAAAATGGGTAGGCAGAGCCCGTAATGAGTTTAAGCAAAAAAAAAAAAAAAAAAATAAAAAAAAAAATTAAAAAAATTAAAAACTATAATAATTTTCTTCATCTTCTTCTCTGTTGATATCAAATTTAAAAATAAAATCACATTTTTAAAGACTTGCGCATAGATATGTTTAAAATCTAAACGATTTAATTATATATAAAATAAAAATAAATTTTCGCATATTTGCTGTTTGTGTAGAACAGAATGAGACGTAAAATCAATTTACTTTCATATCATATCAATCTTATTTAAAGTATGGCTTCATTTCTTGCGAATCTCAATCTATAAAAGGCTAACCAAATTCTTTAACAGCAAGTTTTCGAAAAGAAAAATGTGTTAATTAAAAAAAAAAAAAAAAGGCACATAATTTTATATATCTCTTTTACAAGTAAACATCGAAAGCTTTTTCAATTTCGAACTCAAGAATTAATTTATAAAAGAAATTCACGTTACTCTTACCATTGCCATAACTATTAAGAGTCATTTATATGATGCGTTTATCTAAATAATCACGAAAGAAAAAATCTGCAATAAAAAGAGAAAGAAAAAAATTATATTTTAAAAAAAGAAGAAAGCCATTGCTGACAGTATATACGACGAGGTAGGAACGTCTTGCAATATCAAACGCGGATTGATAGTGGAGCTATCTCCAAAATTTTTGGAAATTTCTTTAATTTTTTATAGGGGAAATCACATGGTCTTTTTTGGCTTTTCTATGTCGCTTGTCTGTCGGAAAAGTAATCTAATCTAGTAATGAAAACTTTGTCCAGAGAAATGAAGCGTCCATCTTGAATTTTCTGCTTTACTACTCTCGCCAGTTTAAGATTGCAAATCATCAAGATCGACATGAAGCTACGACCATCGCCCGATGTTGGCCGATAATTTCGTTTTTACCTTATCATCAAATGCTACTTATATTTTAATTAAGGCAGACAAAGTGCAATTGTGTTGTGTTGCTCAAAGTCGTAAGATTTCGGATGATATATATTTTGTTCTAATTGCTCTTAGGATGAGAACAGTGTCGATTTACATAGGGCGATCAAGTGGGAGCTTTTTTTTTAAAACATTATACATATTGTTTCTAGATTCCAACTACAATTGACTTTTGTGTTCAGTGTCGTTGAATCTCTTGAAAATAAAAGCGAATTTTCAAAATAATTTTAGAACATTTTTATAGGGGCAGAATAAAGACATTGCGCATCGAACATAGAAAATTCGCTCGTAATATAACATTAGTCTTGCTTTACTTAAAATGATTAGAAGGAAGAGATTTCTTTTTCGGCACTGTGGTCTCAAAACGAGCTAGGCTAAACGTCCTCTAAATATTAGTTTGGGGAAAAAGAAATCCATTATTTTTATATGCACTTCAAGACTTTATTTAACATGCTTCGGATTGTCCGATTTGGGTCAAATATGCACCGTTTTGTTGTATGATTTGTTGCCATTTTAAAGGTAACTTCAAAATGCCTCTCTCATAGAAGTCCTGGTCTCTATTTGCAAAAAACTCTAGTAGTCGATTTTCACAATCCTCCCTAGATTCCAATTTTTTATCATTAAAGAAATTTTGCAATGCAAGAAAAAGATGATAATCGCTTGGTGCCAAGTCCGGACTGTATGGCGGATGCATTAAAACTTCCCAACCAAGCCCCCGATGTGTGTTGCCTAGCGTTGTCCTGGTGGAACACGACACCTCTCCTGTTGGCCAATTCTGGCCGTTTCTGGTCAATCGCTATCTTCAAACGGTCCAGTTGTTGACAGTAGAGATCAGAATTTAGCGTTTGGCCATATGGAAGCAACTCATAATAAATAATCCCCTTCCACTCCCACCAAATGCATAGCAAAACCTTCCTGGCCGTTTGAGGTGCTTCACCGCTCTTTGACCACGATCGTTTTCGCACAGGGTTATCGTATGTGATTCATTTCTCATCTCCAGTCACCATCCGTTTACGAAACGGGTCTATCTCATTCCGTTTGGCCAGGGCTTCGCAGATGGAAATTCGATCCATCATGTTTTTTTCTGTTAATTGGTGTGGCACCCAAACGTCGAGCTTCTTTTTGAATCCACCTTTGTGTAAATGGTTTAAAACTGTTTTATGGTCGCTTTTTAGCTCCTGGGCGATGTTACGACTGCTAACATGCCGGTCAACTTCGATCATTTCTCCGATTTTATCGACATTTTCGACGACCGGCCTACCTGTGCGATGTGCATCTTTAACATCAAAACTTCCTGAACGGAATCTACGAAACCAAAATTGCACATAATTGGCTGTTACAGTATCGGAACCAGAAACACCATTCACAATTTTAGCCGCCTGGCTTGCATTTTCGCCTTTGTCAAAGAAAAACTGTAAAATGTACCGAATTTTCTCTTTGTTCACTTCCATTTTTAACACGCTGTAACTCACAACTGAATGCACCAAACAAAAAACAGCAAATGAATTTTTTTTACTGCGAAATGTCACCTTTCCAACGAGCATAAATCTGAAATTGTTTGATTGATACTTTACAAGAAATCTATCAGTGCAGCCATCTACCGAAAAAATAATGGATTTCTTTTTCCCCAAACTAATATATCTACTGCCTTTCCCCGTTTATTTGTAAATCGACGCATCTCTAGGGATTTGATAATCCGTAGTTCTCTCTTCCCTACGCGTGAGTGAGTTGGTTAGCAAGAGCCCCTAGAGTCTGAGCTACAGAATGCAGCGTTTGCTTTAATTGTAGAGACGCAGTAGAATTTCGTAAGCAAAATCATTAGGAACATTGGAAAGGGAATATGAAATAACAGATAAACAGTGAGAGAGTTTATAAGAGCTATAAGATATTTAGCGAGGAACATAAAGTGCTTCAAGAGTCGCTTCTCTCCGATCGACATTCAAAGTTATCGCACGAAGAAAACATCAACACAACCAAAGTAAATAACATTAAGTTCCAAAAATATGCTTCAGCATTATTAACATGTCTCGTAAGCTTGTACTGGCTAACATGTCATTGCTGTAATATTCTCCAGATACATTTCAGTTTTTGATTGGATTTGTTGTCATAAACAAAAGTTCGAAGAAAGGAATAGGAGCGATCTAACAAGTCCCTAGAAGTGATCTTCTTTTACAGAAAATTGTGCAAAACTACAATAATTATTCAACACACAAACACATACACGTACTTACCTTAATAATATATTTAAAGAATTTCCATTAAACCTGTATATTTCGCTTGAAACAAACAACAATGTTTGTTATGATGGCAACATTAAGTAATGTCGATGAAACGACATACGTATATATGTATATGTACGTGAGTACGTGCAAATTTAAAGTCAATTTGGTGCGCCGTCGATTACTAAATAAGTACACAAAAAGTTCCTTTTGCAACGTTCCACTCATCGATTATTATTATTGAAAATATGATTTTTATGCAATTTTCCATGAGAGCGATTGCTGACTACAAATACAAGGTCGCCTGTTGACGATGATCAAAATGATGAATATAGAGTTTCTTTTTTGACTTTTCTTTGGTTGGTCGTAAGTCCCATACCAAATTCGATAGACTTCGTGGCCGCGATAGTCGACGAGTTTTTTTTTCGGGCAGTTTATTTGAATCGCCCGAAGTACGTCCGCCACTACGTGATGAGTCGAGAGTACCTTCACGCGGGTTATGATGTATCATGCTCGTGAGACCACCGTTTGTGCTTGAACTTTTGCTCAAGGGCAGGGGAACGTTATGATTATTATTATTGTTATTGCTACATTTAAGCACCAAATCAGGCGGTGCCAGTAGGGGTTGTCCTTTGGGATTTGTTGAGATCGGCGGTGATACAGAATTGCTGTCCGGTGTTAACTGAAGACTGCTGAGGCTTTTGTATCTGAAGAGTAATAAGAGAGAGTTTTGAACAACAAAACAAAAACTAAAGTTATTTTGAAATTTGAATTCAAAAATTTGAAAAGCCATTGCAAGCAATTGAAAAGCAATTCGCTGATATATACCTGATATGGAATAGAGGTGATTGCGGCTCTAAGCTGCAATCTTTGCCTAGAATACCGGCACTTAAAGGTGCCACATTGCCGTTGAGCGGAGTGTGATGATGATTATTCGGTGTCAAAACTTTATTACCAGCGTTAACGCTTGGATGATGGCCGTGATGGGCTGCGTGGTGATGATGAGAACTCACAGCCGCAGCTGTTGCATTAACAACGGCAGCCTGTGAAGGCGAGTGATGACTATGATGATGATGGTGGTGATGATGGTTACCGTTGGTGCTAGCGATGCTGGTTATGGCGCCGCCATTTGCCGCATGACTGTTACTGCTACTGCCTGCACTGTACGAGTTTTTAAGATAAAGCTTTGGTAGTGTAGGTCTTTGACGTTTTTCAGGCAATTTTTTGCCCGGTATAGTCTCAATGGGTGGTGGTACTGGCTTTATATCTTCCTGAATGTGACTATGCTGGTAGTGATTGACCACAAGATTGCTCAACTGATGATTATGCGCATGACTCTGGTGATGATGATGTGGTCCCCCGGTCGTGGTTGGCAAATGGTGATGATGATTATGGCTATAATTGCTGCTGTTGTGACTACTGTTTGTGTGTTTCGTTGACTCTAGACTACTGTAATTGTTGTTATTGCTATTATGACCGCCGCTGCTATTGTTTAAGCTATTGTTGTTAGTATTGGAATTATTATTGTTGTTATTATTATTGCTATTGTTATTGTTTAGCTGCTGAGCCGAATGACCTGCGGTATTTTGATTAACCCGTATCAAGCTGCAATAGTTGCCGCTACTGTCAGTGTGTTGTGACTTAATTGTCGGCGTTTCACAAATTGGTTCGAAACGTGAAAGCGCTTTGGACAGTGGGGTCAGACCTCGTACATAATCGTAAATGTGGTCAATGTCATTATATTCTTCAGATATTTCTTCTGGGGGTTGATTCTTACTGTACGAATCACAGCTTGCACTTCGTTTCAAAATGTAACCGTTTTCCATGAGACCATTGGCCACATAAGCCACTCCAGCCGCTGATGGTAGCATTACCACCGGAAGTTTATTACGGCCGCTAAACTTGGAATCTTTTTTTTCCTTTTCCGATAATTTGATATCGACAACTTGTAGACGATCCCGAGCATCGCCTAAAAGACGCTGAGCCTTCTCCAGGAAGCGTGAATATTCGATAAAATTCTCTAGCTGTTCCATATTCTTCGCTCGTTGAAGCTTGATTTTGGCATTGAGCGGAACTGGCACCAAATCATTATCCTTTTGCAGGGGCAGAGCAAAGACCCGATCGATTTCTACACAGCCTAAAAGACGCATTTCGGCTACAAAGGGTTGCTTCAGTCCCTTTGGCACACTTCCGTGAACCAATCTAAATTGACAAAAGAATTTCAACGAGAATTATTAAATTAATATTCACAATTCTCACTATCCCTGCGAGGAATTGAAGAATGTTTCCATATCGATTTCAACTTACCTAACGACTATGGGCATACGTTTCAATAGCAAGTTCTTTACAGTATGTACACCACTAATACTATCCTCCTTGGCTATGGGTGAAAACTTCGCTTTGGTATCGAGTGGTAAATTAATAATTTCATCTTTAATATTTTTGCATTGCAAAAATTTGCCATTTTCATTCACAGTCGTAAGCAGCTCTCCAGCGTGGAGAGTGCGATTTATTGGAGGGCAACGAAAAGTTTCACGAACTAAAACGCGGCAATTTCGTCGTTTCGATAATTCTAAAACGGACTCAATACAACGTGTTGAACGACCATCTTCACTAAGTAATTCAAAGTAGCCGGGATAGGTTTCAGGTATTAGAAGCTTAGCACCAACATTGGTAGGCTTACGACCCTCCTTCAACTTAATTGGTTGAGCAAGTATTTGATATTTTTTGCCTGCGCTCAAAAACAACGCCGTACTCTGCAAGGAAGGTGCAGAGAGCGTGGGCACACCTAAATTTTGATGTTGACCCTTAACAATCTTGGCCACTGCCGGTAACTTTTGCTTAGAAAAGTCACGTAAATAAATGGGTGGCGAAGTTGTTGTATCCCCGAAACGGGAAGCAGCCAATATTATTTGGCCATCAGTGGCGGCCATGTCGCGATTAAAGAACGATAACAGTTTGGTTCGCGCCAAGTTAACATTAAACGTGAGTAAATTTCATGGATTTTGCACTGGATCACTTTGATCAGCAGCCGAAGTCGAGGCGTTAACGTTAATCTTCTCGTTTAGGATCGTTGTTTCTACAGACTGAGAATTCGGGGTATTCGATGTTAAGGTTAGGAAACGTGAGGATGTTTGTAAGGCGTAGTTAATATACTGCATTCGGTTTGCTGTCAATGCTACAATCCAAGTTACCGAATTTCGAAGTGATCGTTAAAGACCCGAAGTTAACCAATAGGAAAAAAGTCCTGTTAAACGAGAAAGAATTTTTCATTATTTAAAATGCATGTAAAAAGTAAATTAAAACTACGTGCAAGAAGTAAATAAAAAACAGATTTCCATATAATGGACATCCATTGCCCATAATGGTTATAAACTCGTTTAACTATAGCTAATGAAACGCAAAAATGACATTTTTTTAGCGTAAAGACGCAGCAAATCGCTACTTTATATGACATAAGAACCTTGCTGTTCTTTTTACTTGTTATTTATTGCAACTGTTATTGCTGAACTGTCTGAGTTCGACAGTTCGGCTCATTATAGACGGATAAGTATGCACTATACATTGGTTCTTCTTATGTCGAATCTCTACTTCTTTCAACTTCTACGCTTCAAAGAAATACTCATCCAAGTTAATATAACTTCGTCCGCCTGGTCGTCTTTGCGTTCGTTATGCCACCTCCCTACCCATCCCTACACACATGCCACCATCCATCCATCCATCGTTCAGTTCGTAAGCCTTTGCACCTGTCTGTTACTCTAAACGTCCCTGTATCTATATGTCCACGTGTCCATACGTCCCTATGTTCATACCTCCCCATGCCCATCTGTCACCTCCATCTGTATTTCTCTTCGCTGTCTCTCAGCCGTCCGTCTGCCTGTTTTTTCTTCACGTAATTAATTGCTGAGGGGATATCCCCTAGCCCGGGAACGCGGTGACGGCAAGAAAGAAGGGCGGAAAGTGAAACAAGTAGGGAGGTGTTGGCCTTAAGGTGTTCAATCGATAAGGGTTACGTCTTTACCGACTGAGCACTCACTATAGCTACAACCAAGGGAAACTCCACCGCACTTGAGATTTCAACCCGCGAACACTAGCTTGACAGTCGAGGTTCTTACCTATTCGCCTAGCCACTTTGTTGTTGTGCTAAAGATGATATGAAAACTTGACAAGGAAAAGTAGGAACTCGTATATATATATGTAGCTGGTTGCCACAGACCTCTTAGTGGAAAGAACTTCGTTTGCCACAATAAGAGTTTCACGTAGACTGCTGAGCTTTTAGTAGACATATTCATTCCCATTACTGAAAAGAAACTATTAAGGCAACAGATGCTCTTCAGTCTGGTTACCAAACCTTTGCTGTTCAGGGTTTCATGACGGAATGACAATGGAGAAAAGAGGCCCTCTCCCAATACATTGTGTTCGTTTGTTACGGTGACTCCGGAAATTCTCCTCTACAATGGACAACAAACTATTTAAACACAACGTAGATATGCAAACAAACGTCGGTAAATATATTTGAAAATTTGGAGAAACAGCAGTCGGTTGAATGACCTATGGGCTATCAGCAAAATGAATAGTCTTTGTGCTTACTATCGAAAACCAAGTATTTACTGATCTTTTGTTTGTCCGTTTGTCTTATCTACAAGGCTTACACCTAGCTATACACACAAGTATATATAGATATGTACGTTTTTAAACAGTTTGAGGTGCTCTATCGAATTTAACACCATTATCATCCGTCCCTCGGTCACTCGAGTCTCTTTTTGCGTACGGAGCTAATCTATTTTTCCCATAGGGAATGTAAATATTCTTCTATTTATTTACTTTTTGCACATTTGAAGCTTTTTTTAATGTTTCACTGCACTTTATGCCATGTTTTCTAGAGTTTAGCTGGTGAACATTAAAGATTTACTTCAAGGCAAATATATAGTTTTCTTGTTCTAATTTATGTATTGATTTTCAAAGTTTTCTCACATGACCTTTTCCAAACAAGGACTGAACTCTATTTATATCTCGCACATGGCTCACTTTTAAAATAGTTTTTTTTTTTTTCTTGTTTTTTTTGTGTACTAACCCGTAATGTTCTCATTAAACATTCTCATAAAAACATACATATTTGTATAAGATACACGTATATATCACGATTCAACAATTTATTATGGTCAGACAATCAAGCAAATGATGTTGTCGTTCTTGGCTGTCTCTCTATTACAAACGGGAACGAAAGCAATAACATCATAAAAATGTCGGTAAATACGGGCTATGACGACAATGTAATAAAAAAGAAGAATTGAAGCAAAGAAAATCATGATGAAAGGAATAAAGATCATAATGATGATGATGATGATGATGATGATGATGATGACGATGACAATGACGATGATAATGATGAGAATGATGATGGAAATTACTTTTATGAAGACAACATATGTAACTTAAAGTTATACATTTATTTGCTTAAGGGTCATCGCAGCATTGGACAATAATGTTCATTTATGTTAATTGCATTTTAAGCATGTGTGGTATTGACGGGAAAAAAAAAGTTACAAAAAGAATTGGGTTAAGAATATTCTACTATTTTTATTGCACTTTTCAGATATTTGTTTTTTAATCTGAAAATATTAGACACGAAGACTAACCGCGCTAACATAAAGACTAAAATGGGTCATTTTTTACTTATATCCAGTACATTAGTTTTGCCGACTGTTTGCAATGCAAAGGCATGAATATTGCAAATCCGATAAGTATCGCCAATATGAGTAGCGAAATTGATTTAAGCCAGCGGCCCTATCCGTCCTTCTTGCTGTCTATAAAAATTGCAATTATCTTGGAAGTTTTGCAGGGAGATCAAATTTACATCTTTATTTTCCTTCTCATTTTCCTCAGGGTAGATTCAAAGATCACTAAAGTCTGCCCACGGGCATGTGCAAATATACCAAGAGAAAATTGTTAATTTCCTACTTTTCGTCAACTTATTCGCTATCAGGTTCTCTTTCATTACTTTCTTTTCGTAATTATATGACACCAATTGCAACACACTCTACATATGTATATTTAGAGCAATCGAAAAAATTGAAATAAATCTTCTTTTAAAGTGGAGAGAGTGTTAGATATGCCCTTCAATTCATAAGAGAGTTTGTAGCACACAGAAGTGGCATTAGAGAGCTTACAACATATTCAAGCTAAGGCTCGAAGAAAATCGATAACACTTTGTCGTTTATTATTGGAACGTGAGTTGAAATACGACACATGCCCATAATTTACGACCACCAGCTGAATTTAAAACGAGGATGATGTGTCCTCAATCATGTCCGAATATTCAACCTTTTCGTCGAATATGCCGTAACGGCTTGGGGTTTGAATTGAAGCTCAAATCTGGGAATTTGTATTGACAATCATTCATAATAGGCTTACACTTCAGATGTAAAAATAACCAAAGTAGTGTCATTAAAGAAGGTTTATGTCTTGGTAACAGTGTAAGTATAGTTCCATTGTTCCGTGTAGGACAAAATATAAAAATTTACCGTACACTCATAACGTTCTTCGACAGTAACTAATAATATTTTCTGTGGATTATAATCAACGTAAATTAAAGTAAATAAAATCACTATAGTGAAACACGACCCACCATTAAATACTGCACACCGCTTTGTTTAATGCAGTTACTCGCGTAAGAACATTTCAATATAAAGCGTTATATGGAAGGTGGTTTGGGAGATGATTTGATTGTGACTGTTTGTTCTTGAGCCAAAATGTCTCAAAAATGGTAACCAGTAGGTTGCACACAAAACAACGAGGCACGCAGAGAGACAGACGGACAGACAGACATGTTTAGATCAATTCCAAAAGTGGTCATTAATCGATCGGTGGAACCAAAGTTGATTGTATCTCAAGTCCTTCTTGGTGCTGCATACGTCTGCTACTAAACAGCACAAGCAGAAAGAGACTAATGAGGAAATTGCTAAGGTCTGGTATTATTCGACATCAGGCAATGTGCAACGAAAGCTTACGATTTATCATAAGTCGAAACATGTATTCTTGAATGCTGCTGAAGCGGCATCGCCGAAGTCGTATTTTCAATTTAAAATGCTTTCGGGCCCTAAAGGGCTGTAATATGCACGGTCCCTTCCATTGGCTTAATTTTATTAAATTCATATCAAATGATCAAGTTAACATATTGTGGCATGTGGAATGTAAAATTCAAATAATAAGGTAACACTATTCAGTAGATTTATACGTCCATATGCGAGATGGCTTTCACTCCCACTGTCCTTCTTTTATCCATTTTGTGATTTCACAAGTTGCCTGAAAGCTAATTTTCACTTTAGAAGCACTCAGGCTAAAAAGTGTTCTGTTAAAAAGATTTTTTCATGCTATTATGTTGTTGCTATTTTTTTTTTTCGTTTCGCTTAGAGAGCAAAACAAAAAACTACCATTTCCCACGCTCTTCAAATTTTAGCCTTGCAAGCGACAATTGCCACTTAAGGTTTTCGAAATGTATTGCACTTCTCGCTCAGTGCCTAACTTGGCTGTACGGTTTTTCCTAATAGCAGTAGCAACAGCGACGGCAGCAACACTAACAATATTAACAGCAGCAACGAATGAAAACAGGCAGCAACATAAGTTATGCGAAAACGTGACATTTTCTTAGCTACTGTAGAAAATTGATGTTCCCACTTGTTGGTGGATAATACTATAGGAGGAAAGTGGGGAATGGACAAGAAAAAGAAAAGAAAAAGAAAAATAGTTGTATGTCATACTTGCGGGTAAAGTATAAGTTACCCTCGGCCAAGGTACTACTATTGCTAAGTTGCCTATAAAGTGTTCTTGTGGATTATATGCATCATAGGAACGTTCATGTTTATCCACTTTTGGTGGCTAACATTGTGTTTAATAAGCAATACCGTTGATGTCATTTATTTGATGACACCATTTCCTATTTTAGTTTCATTATGCCTCTCTCCTGCTCTCTCTCTCTCTCTCTGTTTCTCTTTCTTTATATGTATAGTCTTCCTTGCACAACTTTTATATGCGATAGTTTACTATTTTATTTATTTATTTATTTGTTTTATTTTATTTATTTATTTTTTTTCAGTTTAGATTTAATCAAAATGTCTTAATTAATTTGTGACATGCTGCAGCAAGTAGTCGTCTTACGAATAAAATCGCTATGTGTGTGTGTGTGTGTGTGTGTGTGTGTGTGTGTGTGTTTCTGTGCATGTAGATGTATGTATGTAGACGTATATACCTTAGTATGAATAGAGCTATTACTTTTTTATATGGCTGTACCTACATACATATAATACACAAACACTAGCAGTATAATAGAACGTAAGTCAAGGAAGGATACTTTAATTAAGAGAGGGGATGAAAGGAGAAATCAAGCAACTGAACAATTTAAATTGAAAGCATATTTCTACACAAAAGTGGCGGTAATTGTTGTTTGTTTGATTGTAATGATCAAGCTGTCTTATGTTTGTCTGTCTCTTTCTGTGCCCTCCTTATCTATATACATATATTTGTATATATATATATATATATATATATATATATATATATATAAATGTTTATACGGTAAATTCATAATTCTTAGCTGTTGTTTTCATTATTGCTGTTGCAGTCGTTTTTATGATGCGGTCTATAGAAAGTGGCACGACATCTGTTTAAAATCATTGAGGTTTTGATATTAAGAAATTTCTTAATAATTTTTACCATTGCAATTTGTGCAAAAGTTTTCATGTATGCGTTTGTATGTTTCTAAGCATTCGATTTATAAAGAATGTAAATTACCACAAATTTAATCAAGAGACCTCAACACTGCAATGCAGTCACAATTACTATTTGCGAATTTTATTCTTTGCCAGAAAAAAGCAGAACGGAATTGAACACAAATGTATATTATCTGACACATTAAACGCACATAATTAATAAAAAAAGTAGTAGTCTTGTCTTTCTATTCATGCTCAGTAATTTAAAATGAAAGGAATCATTTTTTGGCTTTACGTCTTTAACCTAAGATTTTCAATTTAAATCGAATGCTAGCAGCCGTATATAGCTTCAAAAGATTAGTTAGGCTATCTACGAACATGGTGACCCGCAAGTCTCGTAATCTTTCTTCCTATTAATTGAATGTGTAAAGTAACTTGTGACATCTGCCGTTGAGAACGCTTGACGGCAGAGATAACTAATAGTGATATGCATAGAATGGACGATAGATGCTTGTGCGGGGATTGAATGACTTTATTGTCGCGAATCTTTTTGACCTCTAATTTTGATGGTAATTGGTAGTGAACCTTGCCTAAAATTACTTTGATCGAATGTATCTTTGACAGTATTTACCAATATGGGTAATTCTATCTTGACTTTAAAACCCATTAGAAGTCGATTCCTTCACTGGACGGTTGATTAAAAGTCAATTATGGAATTTGGAAATGATTCGTAGTAGATTAGCAGCCAGCGTTATACTTGTCCTAAAGGGACAAAGCATTATCGACTTTTTTTTACCTTTTGTTTATGTCTCAACTACTTGGGTACACAATTTGGCCATTTTGGGCCTTAACATAGACCATAGCAAAGGACTGTCCAAGAAAGCAAATAAGGTAAAGAAATGTGTATAGCTGCTGAGCTAGGCTTAGCTTCTGTGCTGCTTAAGTTTTTACTGTTGCGGACGTTGCGTACACACACTTTTCATACAGAAGTTCTCACTCAGAAGAAGTGCCCTGGGGCGGTAGCAAGGTCATGATCAGTAAAAAGCGGGGAAAGAGAAAGAGATGGGTGGTGGCCGAAGCCTAGAGGCTGGACTGATCATTAAGTTCCAAGACTTCACTGACTGAGTATTGACTACAACTACGACCACATATAGTGATACTGCACTGAGATTTCCAAGAAGGCCTCAGCCTATCGGATATGTTAAACAAGCGGTCAAATTGTGGTTGAAGTACTAGCAAAGTTTTGTCATTCAACGCCCGATGATGCCGCTTACATCTCAAAAAGAGTGTATATCGTATTTTCTTTGTGCTATGCATACCGACAATAAGCGCATACTTATATAAATTTTTTGTGAGACATATTCATATCATCTAAGGGAAATAAATTATCGCCAGACGCGACATTAGAATTGAAAACCTTGAAGGGATTGTTTGAGGAAATTCTAGATCAAGTGAAGCTTAAAGGTCTGATATTGGACCGTACAGCTTTTATATTAATATTTGAAACCACATGTACCAATTATTCGATGACGTTAAGCATTCTTACGATCAGTTACGTTATGTCGTGTGATGTCGGACGTTGTGGCAGCTGTTATGAATCTGTTTTTATTATATGTACACACAAACATACTGTTATTAACTTCGCAACTAAAGCTGTTTTAATATTCGATTTTTACACTTATTCTAATAGAATTTTATTACCTCTGTGTGAAAGTTAACGAGTGTTAAGTATACCCCAGAAATTGTTTTATGAAAGCTCTTTAACTGTAAATGCTCTAATAAGTAATGTCTTACGTTAGATTTTGAAACTTTAAAAGCATTGGAATGTTCTTCTTCCTTGAGAGAGACTCTTTGGTATATTTTGCATATGATCTGACGTCGAAAACTGCCTGGTTATGTGAAGACTTAGACGTATACTAGTCTAAATTACATAAAGATTGTCTTTAAAATTGAGATTTATTTCTTTTTGAAATGCACACGATTTGACTACCATTTATAGCTTTTCTAAGAATTATTTTTTTGTAGATTTCTTCTTTATTTCTTAGATAATAAGCAAGAAAATGAGTTTACTATTTATATGTTCTTGAATTAGTTATTGATGACTTACGAAGCAAATAAGAAATTAACGTGCTCATAGTTTTTGTCTGTATGTGTGCAGAATTCGAAAGTGTTTTAAATCACTACTAAATGATAAGTTAGTGAAGCACATTCACTATGTGGCAATAGAGACGAAGGTAATGTCGCTGCTACATTCAAAAAAATTTTATTTTCAGCTCATTTTCCACTACGTCCTACGATATCGGATGATAAAAAGTTTACCGTGAATCAGTTTCTACTTATATGCTCTCTATCGTACGATGCATTGGCCACAAATTGTTATAAGATTACCGTGTCACCCTTATGTTTGCATAATTGAATGATCAAGTGAAGAAATTAGAAATAGTTGCCAACATTGGAATCAGGTGACAAAAAGCCTTTTTCCTGCGCATAGCTTGCGTTGATATAGTCGATTAAAAAAAGGAGGATCACGAGAATTTAGTTAAAAGTAATTAGTCAAAAAAAGGAAAAGAGCAAAGATCTTTAAAGCTGTATTTATTAAACGTAACGTTTAAAATTAAATAAAATCTGAAGTGAATATTTAGATACCATGTTGCCATCTTTTATTAAAACTATTTATTATTGCAAAAATAACTTAAAAAAAAAAATTTGCAAAAAAGACTATCTATCGATTTTTTCGAAGACAAGTCAAAACGGTGTAGTGGATGATTGTTGTCCATTAAATACCTAATGCTATTCTACAGTTATTCATACAATCACTTTTCAAAATGAGATATTAAGTGGTCCGATCCGAACCATTTTCAATAGCGTTGAGACATTTCTATGAGAGAGATGATAAGCGATGGTACCTAGCAGGTGCGTGCTCTAATAAACGTTATGCTAAATGTAAGTGCGGCTAAGGTTTCTCTATCGCACTGATATTTACACTCCCGAAAACCGAAAACTTTGAAGTAGCGATTGTTACTGTATCTACTCGGCTGCTCAATCAAATCAGGTAGAATTCCTAAAATTTCCCGATGAAAATATTTTAAAAATACTGTAATGACATGTAGGTTTATTTTGATAAGCTTGCAGTAGACAGGTCCATTGTTCGGATCTCTGTTTCCTTAACAGTATTAGTAAGTACCAAAAAAATCGAATTTGTACTATTTTATGAAGGTATTGGATGAAATATACAGAATAAATTCTTTGGCAAGAAAATTAACTTTACTGAAGTCATATGGGATTCACGTTTGTTTCAAGTTCAATGGGAGAGAGACTTTCAATCGACCACCAGAAAACATGGTTTAATATAATATAGACGTAGAATTTTTAATTTTATCGAGTGGCGTGATGTAGAGTATTTAACGGTAGGTCTTGGGCGACTTCAGCCTTTTATACTGCTCGGGCTTATTGTTTATACTTGCTGTATTCCGGTATGGTACTAAAGGAAACCCTTTTTCTTCTTGAGGCAATTTCTTAGGCAACTTGTGATATTCTTAAATTTCTTCGCCTTTTGGTTGAACTCGTTATTAAGTTATATTAAATATTATAAACGCTTTTCGCCTCGCAATAGGTAAACATTTTCTATTCGTCCAATTTCGAAGGATGATGTCGCACCAACACAACAATGAGCTGAGTCGTATGATTTCACTCGCCATTGCCCTTAAACAGTTAAGTTCCTTATTTATTTTGAAGAAGGTATTCTTTGTGAAATTGCGAGAAATTGTTAAAAGACACATAAAGATCATAAGCAGGAAGAATTAAAGGAAGAAAATCCTTTTTGATTTTTATCACATCTAAGTTGCACTGATATTACAAATAAAACAAACTAGTAGACGACATTTTATTGAAACTAAGTTTTTGTTTTTTGATTCACACAAAGTGTGTGCACGTCGAACGCCGTTATCCGGTTAAAGTAAATTTTCTTTAGTAAAACTTTTTCCAAAGAATGGCAATACAATATTTTAGGGATATTACTTTCATGAAAGATGACTGAGTTCTAATATCAATGACATCTTTTCTCCAGTTGCGGTTTTTTGTCTTTTTTCTCTTACTTACAAAATATATACAGTCCAGAATAAATAGATGGCACCATTTTACATTTGAATTTTGAATAACTTTTTATGCCTTATGCCTACACCACTTATGATACAAAGATATACCAAGCTTGTGCGGATGTACAGAACACTTGAAACGGCCTGCGATGGACGCATCTTTTATTATACTTTCATTGTCTATTCTTCTGTCCGACTTATTTTCTTTTGTTCAACTTATGGTACGGAGTTTTTGGGAGATACTATGATGAAGTCTGGTTTTGAGCCAAACACGAACACTAATGAAAAAAGATCAAATCGGATCCTATTTTCCACCTCTTCCCATGTACAGCCTGATTTTGAAAAGCCGTTATATGAATAGGCGTACGGTAGTGTAAGCTGGTTTATGGTTAGCTGCGACCCACTACAGTCTTTTTACTTATTAAGTATATTTTTCCACCATTTTGCTCTTAACTTCTAACATTACCTAACGCTATACTATAAAGAGAATATTCCACTAGAAAATCTATGGCCATTTTGTTGTTATTCACAATATCTATGTAAGTGTGGATAGAGCTTTCAGCTTAGAACTTTGTGGTTATTTTTTGCAGTGTGAGTTCAACTATTTTATACATATTTTTGTTTTTTAACAAAAGTACATTTTTTGGATTTTATTTTTTTCTTAATACATTTCACGAAAAACATCGGTTTTTTTCTATTGTAATTTTGAAGTGTGTGCTATTTATGTATTCTTGGCTGTGTATGTTTAAGCCTTTAATGCATTGACACCATATTTCAAAGTAATCGAAAAAAAAAAATGAAAAATGGAATCACACACACGCACTTCCTTGTAAAACCACATCCTGCTTATAATAAAACTTGAATGTTATTCTTGTACAAAGGAAATGCATATAAGTGCATAAAAAAAAAAAAGAATGCAAGCGAGAGAAGAAAAAAGCCAGAGCATTATTAATACTTCAGATGACGAGTTTTGTTTTTTTAAGAAAAATGAAGTTGAAAAAAGCTCAGAAAAAAGAAACCGAAATAATGAACACAAAAGGCATGTGTTTTCAGACATCTGCATAGACAAACTACTCCATTAGAATAGTGTATACTATATAAGAAATGACTTAGCAGATCCTTGAGTAAAGGGTTCATCACATAAAAGAAGTGCTTTGAAGAGGTGGTAAAACTGAAGAGGTTATGAACTAAAGACCGCAATGTGATGTGATGTTGTCATACGCACATGTTGCTTTACGTTGTGCATACCTATCCTAGGAGTAGAAGGAGAAGGTAACAAACAAAGTAGACAAAACATTTATGCATTTACTTTAAATGCAGATAGACGTACGCATATACGTGTATATAAATATGTGCGTGTATGCGTTTGTCTGTCTATCTATGCAAATTACAAAAACGCACACCTTTAGTACTCCTACATTTATATATACATAAAGATATAGTTATGTATGTATACTGATATGTATATATATATATATATAAATGTGTATCTCGTGTGTGTTTGCATGCATCTTTATATATATAAATGAATTCAAGTTCCATGAGGCATTATTCATTTTAATTTTCTTTCTTTTTTTCTTTTTTACATTTTTTTTTTTCTCTTCTTACAATAACGAGTGCACCTAAAAGAGTCTTGAAATGCTTACCTATGCTAAATCTTTAGCATAAGTAGTTCGCACATATAAAGGCATATAACTATGTACATATGCATAGATAATGCATGAGACCATTAAAGCAATAGGGATGACGATGACGATGACGATGACGACGGTGACGACGACGACGATCATGATGATGACGATGTGATTTTATGTGGGTGTTGTTTTATGTATACATATGTATATAAGCAACCAACTGCCTTGCTTAAGAAACCTAAACCCGCAGGAAAAACTTTATTTTCGTTCTTTTTTTATCTCTTTCCCTCTTTTTTGTTTTTTCTATTTTGTTCTTTTCTTTCTTCTTTTTTCGTTTTTTTTTTTTCTTTCCTTGTTTTGTTAAATGTAAAACAGTCTGATTTTAAAAGTGAAAATGTCTTCAAGGGAGCTTTAGCATTAAGTATGCACTCGTGTGCATTTCATCATTAATCATACAGCAAAGAGGATTTGTGTACACTATACCCTATCCTATGTTCAACAGAAAGGGCTACACACTGATTTCCTTAAGAATATATGTACGATATATATATATATGTACATTTATATATACAGAAAACAAGACAACAATAAAGAAACCTCATCAAAAAGTCTATGTGTGTTCGTATTTCCCTTTTTTACTTTTTAACTTTGTTTTCTTTATTTTTTTTCTTTCTACTTGTTTTTCTACGAAACATAATAGTTTTGTGTTCATTTTGTGTATAGTTTGCATGATGCTTTAATTCTGTTGTTGTTGTTATTGTTGTTGTTGTCGCTGGTATGGAAACACGATTTCTTACTTTATTAAAGCATTAAAGTCCTTTCAGGTAACTTATTATGTCGTTCTTAGTACTTGCGCTAGCATATCAAAAAAGAAGAAAAAAAAAAAAAAATTGCTCATGTCACCGTAACAAATGACGGACAACTTTACACAAGTTCTTAGCACTTTTCAATGTGCTCCGACACTTATGGAAACATTTACATGCATATATATATTTATTATTATATAAGAAATCTTAGGCTAACCTAATGTAACCTAACCTAACCTTACAAGATATACAATACAAATTAAAAATGTCGGATGTTATTCAAAATATGAATAGAGTTGAAAGCCTTAGTTGTTAATGCTCATCTTATTTTAGTCCAAGGTTTTTGTTTGGAGCAAATAAATCGTAACAATAATACTAATAATAACTATTCGAAATTAGACATATGGAAATTGGTTGAGAAAGTGGTCCCATTCAAACTATTTTCAATAGCGCAGAAATTACGATCTATAGGTTGAACAGAAGAATACAAGATAGACAGAGGGAGAGAAGTGCTTAAATTGATTCTTGATCGATCGGCATAATAAAGGGTCAAGTCTTTCTGGGTGTTGCATATATCCGTACAAACTTTATATTTGTACATATGTATAATGAAGAATATTATCACAAGATGAGATATATGAGAAACATTATTACGAATAGTTAGCGTTTACCACCCCAAGAGGAGTGGAAATTCCAAAATAACTAAGTCTAAAGTCTAAAGCGGTAACATGTCGCCCTTACCACAACTGCTTAGCTTGTCTCAAGTACTCCCTTCCAACTGAGTCCTTTTATAATCTGACCTACGTTTCCTATTGTTTCGTTTCTTACCTCTTCTATCTCTTATGATATTTGGGGGCTCACATCACAGTTTATGATGAAGACCAAATACGCAAGCATCACTTGCAATGTTGTCCTTCCCTAAAATTAATTTGCGCATGCTTCTTATATCTAAAGTTACATTTCTGAATGCGTATCCGTGTAGATGTAGTATAATATATTGAAGCGACATTTTAAAACAAGTCTAAGGATATGATTAATATAATTAATATATTGGGTAATTCGGAAAGAAATATCGTTTTCTTTGGCCGAAAAGAAAGTCGATTCTTCTATAGTATAAAAATATTTTGTCTCAACTTCTAAGATTTCAATGGATTTATACTCGCAGTGCGACCTTAGGAGTTGTCATTCCGCGGTTTGTTTCCACGAATGCCTCTATTTTGTCTAACGGCGAAATTTTGCAAACCACTTTTGGTACCGGCGTTCTGTCCATTCATGGATTTCATAAATATCTAACAATTTTTTTCTTTTTTTTCTTCTTTTCGCTAAAAATAAAATAATAGAAGTAAAATACGCCGAAAATGCTGCACCACCAAGCGAAAAATCAAAGAACTTTTTCCCAAGCAAGCTTTACGATATCATCCGCTAAACATAAGAAGGCCCCTTAAATGAGGCTTAGCTGCGAAAAAATGCAATTAAATCCACTGTTGGTGAGAAATGAAATGGCTTTCCGAACAACCTGATATATTGATGAAACTAAAAATACATTAAATAGGAATCGGAACCTTATTGTCTTCTCTGCAATAATAGAGATTTTCAACCCCATACCCTTTTTGCACTTTGGTTTGTCGACTGCGCCTACGATTCTTTTGATGAAAATTTCCGAAACACTCTCATCGTACTTAGTTTAAATTTACAGGGAAAATAAAATCTAACGTTCGATGTCGGACGAGGCATCTTTGTATGGTTTGCCCAAGGGAAATCAAGTTCACAATTACTAATCACTTAGGAGATGTCTCTTATGTCTGTAAAACGGTGATAGGTGAGGAAGAAGGCAGCTTCCGAAGCCTAGCGTGTATTGTGTGTAAATTTGCTAAGAGTTTATGCCTTTACTGAGTGAGTACGCTCTGTAGCTGTGACAAAGTATGATCAAAACGCACTAATGTTTGCACCAGCGAATATCGACTTGGTGAGCGCGACTCTGACCTACTTTACGGTTAGTTATAAGCATGATTACTATTCTCATATGTAAGATCTAAAGTGCGTTAGAGCCTTCAATAAAGCCGATAGCCTAGATGCTGGTGCTTCAAGAGTTTAGTCTTAGAATTTATTTCTTTGACTAAATTAACAATAATTATAATAATAGCAATATAATAAACGCAGAATTTCCTGAAATATTGTAGAATGATCATGAATACTATTTGCGATCCATTCCACACGAATCATGTTGATGTTAGTCGTTATCGTGCTATCCTACTGTAGCTAAAAATGAAAAAAACAGTAAGTTACTTACGTGCACATAAAACACCAGTTAATTGTTGTGTGAATTGATATAAAAATATGTAACGTACATTGAAACTTACTCTATATATAGTCACACGATAGATGACATTTCACGTGCTAAGGTCTTATTCATCGTTAGTCATTCTAAACTTGCTTTGTGATAATTTGAAAATGCTTCCATTTTATTTCTCTTTTTTCAACTGCTCCTACTATCACCGGTTAGTGTGAAAGGAAAATCAAACTTGAAAAACTCCTTCATTGATACAATAGAAATTCGAATGACACATTTTGTAATTTTTTTCAGGTCAATAAGTCAACAAAATTTGAAATATTTGACTGGAAAAAATTCAAGACCCAACCCAACCCCAAAACACACACACACACACGAAATATATGGACAAACGAACAAAAGATTTTTCTCATTGTCTTGCTCTATTTATAAAGGAGATATATAGGTGGATAGATAGGAAGGCAGAGAGATGCACGATATACGGAAGGAAGGGTTTTCCCTCTTCATTGAAGCGTAACAATAACTTTCGTTGCCACATATGGTATATGACCGATTTACATGTACAGATATATATATATATATATATTTATATGTGTGCGTGATGTTTAACATATGCTGTATATGTCGAACTTTATATTTGTATTATAAAGTAAGATATTAATTCAGAATTACATACATTGTTTCATGCATCCACAGAAAAGGCAAGTGTCACACAGTAGACAATAGAAGAAAGAAAGAAGGAAAGAAAGAAAGAAAAGAAAAGAAAAGAAAATAATCAAAAAAAAAAAAAAACCAACTTTTATCTTTCACATATACACATATGAATGTATTCCGTTAAACGTTGAATGCATTATAAATAGTCATTTGCCGCTAACGAAGAAATTTAAATATTAGAATTTAACCTCAATTCTATGAGCGGATATATACATATGTGTGCGATTGTCTGAAGCGGCATAACTTCATTTATTTTATTTTCATTTTTCAAGAATCAAAGACTCGTCAATCGAGTGCTTTGCTGCTTCATTAAACGACTGTATGCTTGCTTAAACCTACTGTTTGGTGTTTTTTGTTAAAAAAAAAAAAAAAAAAAATTAACGCATAACTTCCTGTCTTTCTGGGAATTTTTTTTATTGCCGTTGATATCTATCCCCTTAGCACATAGAAAACCATGTAATATAATGAATAAAGCAACAGAATTATTATGTACGCATTAGGCCGAATATTTTCATATCCATACATGTACACGATACTCATAAATATAAAGAAAGACAAGAAAAAATAAGCAAGAACTTTTTCTACTCGATTGTGACCGAATCTTTTATACTCTTCACCGTGATCCTAACAAAAACGGAAAGAACTACATTTCCATACTCCAAACGGTACCAATTTTATAAGATGTATGAGTAACAAGCAAAAGACACGAAAAACTAAGCTGCCTACACGTTACGTGGACGTGTGAGTATTATAGACGGGTCTTTGAAAAGGTTGGATCATTTTCAAATTTTTTTTTGCAAATTTTTAGGCGATATTTGTTTTTGCGAATGAATGGACATGCTTAGGGGTCCTCCGAGTTTGAAACTAGCCAAGGTTTTAAATACTTTTTGGATCTTGCTTCTGTGCGTTATAAACGTTTTAAAAATGACGAAACTATAACACACTATAAAATGAAGTAAGCATGACCGATTTTCCTTATTCTCAACACCAACCTGCGTACGATAATTTCCAACATTTGAAATCGAAACTTTATTTTTTTTCGGCCAGAAGAATGTGTATAGCACACATTACACAGGCGGCCAGACGGATCTTTCGGCTTTAAGAATCGATTCAGAATTTGACGCTAATCCCGAATATATATACTTTGTCGAGTCTCGGAAGTTGCGTTCTGACCGTAGCAAACGTTTCGTCGAAATGAATATACCCCTCACCCTTCAATGATGGGTATAAAAAACTATATTCGAATTGTGGCGGCTTTCTTAATACTGATCATTTATGTACATCTATACAATTATATATACAGTCATGGGATCATAAATAGTACGCAGTTCACTAGGTGAGAATAAACACATAAAAAGAATTAAGAGAACAAAGAAGGAAAACAGCATAGAAAATAAATCTTGTTTTTTTTGGAGCTAATTGCTAGAGCAGTGAACCACTGAGCATCGTATCGCTTTTTTTTTTCTGCCATAAACTTCACTTTCGGACTTTATTTCACTTTCAATTCACTTACATAAAACGTTATATACAACAAGAAGCTATGGTTAGCTTATTTTTACATTGACTGAAATTTACGGTTCAAAGGAAATTACTTATCAATAAAATATACTGACAGACAGATTTACAAATCGTGGGAAAGGAAAATGACTTTCGCCAAGGTTGCTTTGAAAATATTCAAATCACATGCGAAAAAGAAAAAATAAGATGTAGAAAAGTTTTTTGTTTCTCTTTGGATTCTTAGCGAAGAAAATCAAAAATTTGTTTCAATCTTAAGCAAATTTGCTGTGAAAGCAATAGTTAAGTGCTGGCGGGGGTAATAATGATCCACAACTTTTAGCCGTATCGATTTCAAGGGAAACTTGAGGAGGACTTAAAGGGCTAGATAACATTCATCGTCGTCGATAGAATTCCAGTCAACGCGGACACTCGGTTCGAAACCATAACTCAAACCCAAGACTTCTACATTAGTATTCCCGTACTGTACCGATTAAACCAGACGGACTCTTTACGCTACCTTTGCAGTACGCCATTGCAATCTTTTTCTTTCTCTGTCTCTGTCTCTATCTCTCTTTAGTGAAAATTATCACTTATTCTCCATCTTAAATAAAAGCGAATGTGAAACGCAAGTTACTTTACTTAATCGACAACTTTTTTGTAAGTTCTAAGTGTTGGTGTTGCTGTTATTTTTCTTCTTCTTCTTCCTTTTGCCACTGTAGGCTTAGCATTAACTATCTGTCATATATATTAGTAGCCGTAACGATATGTAGCTGCTAATAGGTAAATAAATAAATATAGAGTGGAGATCAATTCTGTGGATATAGATCTTATAATGTATATATAATTCAAATCATATTCGCTTAGCAGTTATCCAAGCTTCAAAAAGGAGGGGAGTTGCTTCCGAAATAACCGCAAAGCAATCGCCATTAAATATTAATTGGCAAGATAGTGCAAGATAGACGATCATGTAACGTTTTGCTTGTATCGTATGTCGCCGTTGTATTCTAGACCACTCGTGGTACAAGAATGTGTGTTGTACATAGAAGGACTTGAGACAGGACCGCGTTTTATTGCAAATGTGATTCTGAATCGATTTAGGTTTGTCCCTGTGTCTCCAGCCAGTTTGTCTGTTCAGCCTTCAGTCCGCAATTTTTAAGACATTTTTTATTCATATTATTATACACTGGCGTGGTTTGGCTTAACGTGAATGTTGTTAAAAACGGTTCGAAATGGAATAACTTATCCACCACTTCCCCCATAACGTCTCGTTTTGAAAAGTCGATACATGAATATCTGTAAGATGATGTAGGGTATCTTAGGTTGGTTCGTAGCCCACTGTTATGCTTTTACTTGGATTTATATTTATTTATATGTCGGTTCTGGATTTCGTATATTTTTTGTATGCCGCTTTACAATTTAGGGAAGAGTAGGAAATTAATTAAATGCGGATCGATTTAAGTGCCCATTTAAATAATTTTGAAGCGCAACCTGATAAGTGTTATAAGAAAAATGAATAGAAATCAAATTTTTTCCTTTAGACAAAGCTATACGATTGTATTCAAGATATCAACAGACAGAGTAGACATGACTGAATCAATCCCGTTATTCAAGAATACACATAGATAAGTTTCACATTAGAAGATATTATCTTATGCGTTTACACAAACCAAAAGCTGGAAAAGCAAGTATATAAGTGATCGGTTGACGTTTGCTATACAATAAGAAATAATTTACATTTTCTATTCAATTTATTTTATTGTTGTACAATTATTTCTATGTTTATCATTCACATTGCCGCGATTAGTAATCATAGTGTAAGAAACGGCAAATTTACATAAATAAAATGAATAGTAAAACGAATCTATTGAATGATTTTACAATAATTCATACGCATACGTTTACAAGAATTTTTACGGCGTAACAATACAAGTCACATGTGTATGAACTTCGATTGAAATTCTTTATAATTTCTTAGACCTTATTACTAACTTTTAGGAAATTTCTTAGATTGTTTGTGTAATGACGCATACGGATTAGGGGAAGTATTGTTGGCTGTCTCGCGAGGGCGCGTTTACTTGGTTTTTATGAGGAAGTGTTAGAAGAGCTTTAAGGCAATGGTTTCGCTCGAGATATCATGCACACGTTATCAAAACGCTGAAAGAATTACGGGAATTACGGGATTAAAAAACCGCACAGATAATGTTAGTATGTATTTATTAACAAAGGATAAGCGCAAGAGGGCACAGAGATCATATATAATTCATATGTCCTTAATCAGAATGCTATGACAAATTTGCAAAAGCAAATGACGCATGGCTTACTGTTTACCATAAAAATATCTATGAAAAGCTAAAATCCAGAACATGTCGATCATGTCTGAAGATGGTTACTTCCCCACTTCGCTTCCCCACTATAAACGTGTTTATAACGATGAACTACTTAAACAAAGTTGTTTTGAATCTTAGACGAAAGAAGTTTACAAAATGAGCCATAGGACCCTTGACAAGTTTGAAGTCATTGCCTCAAGGTAGCCTCCCTGCTTATGCCTTCTACGGCAAAGATAATCCAGAATTAATTGTTCTGCTGCTTGCAATTGCTTAATATATTTCATTTAAATACTTCATCAACATCATCAACATATCTACAACTGATTGAGAAAACTTTACGAATTTTATATCTATCACAAAGGATATAAGACATGTCAAATGTAAGCGCGGACAAAAGGACTCAAATTTTTTTACACTTTCATCATATCGATTCAAACCTAAAATTAACTCAATCGATCTGAGAATTTTCTTATAAATCATCCAAGAGGGGAAGACCATACGTAGATGACGTCTAATATATACATGTTTCATTCTATCTATCATTAGACAGCGCCTAAGCAAAGCGTAGCGTTGTGATCCAATACCTTTCCTGGTAACATTAGGTCTATCAATCCTACTACGGGTAGGCTAATTGAAAGAGAAACATTGTAAGATTTGGTAAGCTATAATTTACGATATTAGTTTGACGATAACGCTTTGGAGGCTTGTACACTTTTTTCCTAATTATCACCAATGCACACGTGATACTATGTACGATGACACTGCACTAATTTTTTCACAAAGGACATTATTCCTACACTTCATCTGCTCGTGTGTGTGCGATGTGTGTGTTATGTCTACGACTCGTTACGATCATAAAGTTAAAGCATCACTTCAATCAAGTTTAAAAATGTACATTATTTGTCTAAAATGAGATCTAAAGTAGACAAAGGGGACTCGAAATCATGGAAGATATTGATGTGCGGCCTCATACACAGAACCATTCAATAAGTCAATCTAACACTGATCCCGATTGATCTTCTGATACATTAGGTAATAATACATATTTTGTTTTTTTTTTTTAATTTTTTAATTTATATATATTATATTTATTTATTTAATGTAACTTTTTTCTTTCTATTTATTTTATTTATTTATTCGACCGCATTTCCGGCAAAAGGATATGTTAAGTTTGCGCGGACGCCTATGACACCCAGAAGAACTTGAGATAGACGCACCTTTTATTTTATCGGCTGATCCAGAATCACTTTCGGAAACGGTCAACATGTCTGTTCGTCTGTACGACTTGTTTTGATGGAATTCGATACACTGGCATGGCCTGGTCCAAGGAGGAATGCTATTGAAGATTGTTCGGATCGGACCACCTTTCGATCATTTCCCCTATAAATGCTTATTTCCAAAAATGGTTATATGATTAACTGCAGGGTGCCTGCAGTAGGGTAGTGTTTTACTCTTTCTTTTTCTTATTTAATTCATTCATCTATGAATTCTATGTCATTTTTTTTTTTTTTTTTTTTTATATACGTATATGCCGGCAAAACATGTTATCTTGTTTTTCTATGATTAACTATTTCATATGTGATTCTAATAAACTTCAGTACTTTTAATTAACGAAATTGGTCAGTTTGCTTACTAAATCATCGTACTTGGGTAATTTTAGATACATTAAGCAAATTTGAACTACTTGTAGAATAAAATTATTATTAAGACTGAATCGAAGCGGGAGAAAAGCTCTTTAGTCAGATAAACAGATACGAATATTTTGATATGATTTTCAAATTAATAAAGAAAAAGTATGTAAAATGTCAGATTTGCTTCGCCGAAGTTTCAAGTTAATAATCAACTTTTACTTATTAATCTTCTTTTGCACATAAATGCCTCATGTGTAAATAAACACGAAAAAAAGAAACAATCTTTTTATATGCTCGCATAATTTAAAGAGTTTACGGTTGTGAAGATAAACATATACAATTATAAATATACGTATATTTGTGTGCGTATCTTATATACTTACTTATGGAAAGTCAATGCATATTCACACTGACACCGGGTAAAGAAATTTCGCTTTCATTTAAAAAAAAAAAAAAAAACATTTTTTTTCGCATTCAAATAAATATTTAACACTTTCAAGAGGTGAGTTATAAAAATTTCGTAATCAACTTTTTTATTGTTTTTGCTTTTTCGACTTAATGACCATATATATGTATTAAACGAATTTCATAATATGTAGGGAGAAAATTTTATATAATTTCGTAATGTATTATTCTTAAAGGCAAAATCAAAAAAAAAAATAAAAAAAAGATAATAAAAAAAATTTTACCAACCAAAAAAAAAAAAAAAAAAAAGAAATAAAACTTTTGAAAATTATTTTTTATTTTAGTTAAATATTTTTCATGAAAATATATTTTTTATTTATATATATTTTCGCTTTAAAATTATTATTTATTTTTATTGCATTTATTTAGCTTTTATATTTACACTCAATTATTTTAGTTTTTTCGTCTTATGTTATTTTTTTTATTTTTTTTATTTATTATTATCATTATTATTATTTTTTGTTAAAATTTCATTTTATTATTTATTAAACAGAATGATGAATTTAGTGTGTGTGTTACCGCAACCACAACAAACGTCACATTAATGAAATGGATTCTGACTGAAGACTAAACCCGTAGAACCACTGTCGAGGACTGGCCAGGTTTTTTTAAATTTTCTTTTTTGTTTTTTTTTTTTTCCAAGACTTCGTAGCGACGTTAACAACAAAATACAGCGTATGCGCCAATAAAGCAGCAAAAATAACAACAACGACAACCACAATAATAATAATAACAACAAAGTTGATGTTATAATGACGACGGCGACGACTACACGAAGACGTGTATAGAAAAAGAATTAAATCAATGTAAACGTAGAAAAGCAAAAAAATAAATAAATAAATAAAAAAGGAAGAAGATACTCTTAAGCAACCAGCAGCAACAGCTATAATGACTACAGCCACTGATTCAGCGATGACGACGAAAACCGTTGAAAAGAAAAAAAATAAATGCTTAAAAGTTAACAACCAAACAAGACAAGAAAGCAAGCAGGCAGCAAGCGGGCAAGCAGGCAGGCAGGCAAGCAATCAGGCAATGAAACAGTTGATTACCAATAGCCCAGAACCAATGGAGCTTAAACACACATAAGTATGTACGTCAACGGGATATGTTTTTTTAAAACGTAAACGTTGACGCTATAGCTTAAGCTTTACTTGCATTGCGCAGAGTCTTGCTTATAAAGAATGTCAAGTGATGTCGTTTTCATTTCGTTTGTAGTTTCAATGAAAGAGAGAAAAAAGGAAAAAATCATTTATCTAGACGTGCATAAGTCTGCTGGTTAAGCTTTATTAGGATGCGTCAGCGGCATAAGTTCTCCTCTGCGTATAATATGAGATTTTTACGAAAAAAATCTCTCTGCTATTGTTACTGTTAAAGTATACGTAGGATACATAAACGCAAGACTGGTTTACATTTTACTGTTGCTGTTGCTGTTGCTGTGTCGCTGTTACTGTCGTTATCGCAGTCGCTGCCGTTGTCGCAGTTGCTGTTGCTGTTGCTGCTGCTGTTGGCGTTGCTGTTGCTATTGCGATTGCTGCCGCTTTTTTTATGGCTGTTTACTATCGTTAGGCTAGTCAACTAGTGTTTGGATTTTCGTTCCTCTTTTGACAAACACGTTATTGTTGATGTTGTTGTTATGATTGTTGTTGTTATTGTTGTTTTATATTTCTCTCAGTTTTGTTTTGAGCTCTAATTTCTAAGCAAATGTTTGCGATTAGACGATAATAAGCATTTAAGTGCTTCTATGGTTTTTTTTTTATATATATTTTTTTTTTTTTCTTATTTAATCTTGCTTTCTTTTCTCTGCCCCTTTATGCATCGAAATACATGCTTAAGCTATATTATAATCTGTTTATCTTGTTAAACATATGTTTGTGCATATCTTTGTATATGTGTTTGTATAATATAAACAGATGATTGAATAAAAGTTAAAAATTTCTATTTCAAAGAACAAAAAAAAAAAAAAAAGAATAAAAGTTTGCCTTCTCTTGTGCATTTTTTCCCCCATTTTACTTAAGAGTGAAATTATTTGTACGTGTGAACAGAAAGATTTAAGACACAAACTTGCAATTTAAGAATATTTTCTCACAATTTTATCTTTGTTTTTCGGAGCTTCTAACTTTTCGATCGCAAATAAATAAACAAAAATTTATTACACTCTATCTACGTATATATATGCATGTATATATATATATATATATATATATATATATATATATGTATATATATATATATATATATATATATATATATATATATATATACGTATATAGACTTTGATAATTTGCGAGCTAGCTTACCTGGTGATGAAATCTCTCAGAATATCATTTGTCTGGAAAGAAAATAAGCAAAAGATAAGCTTTAATGAAATGCGATAAATTTTTAACGATTTTTTGTTTGTGTTCTACGGATATTTTTCAGATATGTACATATATATATATGTACACACATATTCATATCATATACGTGTGTATGTACATGATTTATTTCATGTACGTATATATAGCATCCATATATATATATATGTATACACGTACGTATGCATGGACCTATATAATTTACCCCATTTTTATATATATATAATGTATTTATGTATATCTGTGAATGTGTTCTGTGGTATTTATACATTTATATACTATAGATGGATACAGATGTGGTGATCGCATTTGTTCCGGTATATTCCATGGCAATGTTGATGTGTGTCTGATGGGATTCACTCCTGCAATTATACGTTCTGAGCTGCTTTCGCGTAGCGAAATAATTACTATGACCCATACGATGTTCAACAAAAAAGTGGGCTTTTCATTAGGTCACAAAGCACCCAAGGCATTGCTAATATTCTTTGGGTTCTAATAGAGAATTCTCCAGCTTCCCCCATATAGTTTGGATATTGAGACTTTTGCTTTTTGCAGAATACTTCGGGTGGTCAAAAGCCGAAACTATTCCAACAAAATAGGTCTCTTCTTCAAAAATTCTCAAAAATATCTCCATAAGCTATTCTTTGAAGCTTTTCGTTAAAAGTTCACTTGCCGACGCTTACCTGCACAAATCCGCCACGAATTGATGCAATCGCCTTACACTACTTAAGTACATTATTCGCGAAGATTTCATTAATTGAAAGAGTAATTGTTTTAAGTAATAAATTTAATTAAAACAATTAATAGCGATTATGTTAAGTGATGCTATTGAATAGCAACAATTTTTTTTCCTTCTTTTACAAACTACTAAATGTAGAAAGTCAAAGCAGTTTACAGCTTAGTAGAAAGAAAAGTTGAACAACATTTCAAAAATGTTTAATTTTTATGTCTTCTTATAGAAACATTAGGCAGCTTATGATGAAATCGATTAGGATCTGCTTTGGGGAATTAGATTGTTAGTTAACTTCAGAGAGATATTTAAAACGAATATAAGAATTTATGTTCGATTGAATTGATAATGTGCTAATGATAGGAGAGAAGATGAGCAAGCACATTTAAGAGGTTAATGTGATGGTTACGATTGATCATCGAGATTTAAATATCAAGATAAGAATGAAGACAACAAATATTTGCAAATATTTTAGAATGAGGTCATGCAGAGTCTTCATATTATTTCTATAAGGTCGTTCTTTCTATGCCAAGGCTATCGGATAGAGGGTATAGATCAAATGCTCGTGTTATAATCGGTTCAAGAGTAGAAGATTTGATGCATGATAAGAATGAATGGGTCACTCTTGGGTATAGGATGAGGAAAAACTATCTTTTTACGGGTCGAATTATCAGAGACTCACTGCACGGTTCACAAATCCTAGGCACGTGTCAGGTTGATTTTAAAGAAGCTACCAAAAAAAGAATCTGTCTACGATAAGACGACAAGCATTAAGATAGAAATGAGGGAATGCTTTAATTAATTCTTCTGTATTATAATAAAAGTTAGCATGAGTACAAAATTTTTATAGCGACTTTATGAGATACGTAGGTTTGCGACACACTACTTCTGCACTGACAATGTAAATAATTGAAGAAACATATTTAATGACTTTCGTCACTCTTCGCTTGAAAACAATACGAGTCAACAGCAACTGGTAGGAATCAAACGCTTTGGTTTAAACTGAATAGGATTTTTTTTTTTTTTTCGTTTTCTTTCCTTTATTAGATAGATAGACAACCAGATATCGTAACGCACAGCTTACTGTAATAAAATTCAAGAATTGCTTCGGTACTTAAGTTTCGAGTAACATATGTGGCGCAATATTGTGCTCTTATAATTATCTAGATTTATGATTTAATTGTAGAAAGTGTGGAATTCTAATTAATTTTTGCAAAACAAACCTCTTTCTTTGATGTTTGCTTTCGACTTAAATTGAATCAAGAATAAAAAAAAAAAAAAAAAAAATTAAAAAGTTAGCAACAAATTGTGAAATGTAATATCATACAATAGCAGTACATATAAACGCAGGTATGTAAATATATAAATCAAATACACGTATATAGAGGTATACACATAAATAGGTATTTGAGTATATAAGCATAAAAGTATGTAAGCAATAAACTTGTATATACAATGGTAGATATATGAAAATACGGACATATACACTTGTAGACGTCGAGATATGAAGATATATGCAGATATTTTCGCCTGTTTGTGGATTGAAGTAGTAACAGGAGGGCGTATTAGCTGGAAAGGTTGGAAATATTCCTCAGTTTTCTGAACGCTATATATTGGAACAAAGCGACAGGAACTCGGCATCCGAATCCATAATCTCGTTCGAGGAGGGAGATTTATGATTATGTAGTACAACCGCTCATTATGATGTAACGACGAAAGGCCATCAGGCTGCTTTTAACCCTGAATGTATACTATCTGAGAATCCCGACCTGACTACACTATCAATTTCATATTCTGTTTGTTATTGCATTTAAGACCCTCGTTCTATAGAATTAGATAATGTGGTAATAAGGTTGGTGTTAAGTAATAAAGGATAAAGAAGCGAAAGAGAGGATATAAGGTAGGTAAACTAAGTTGGAGAACTGCTATTGTGATAAGGAATCTACATCTCTTACGTTATACACTACAATTAGACAGTGAACGTACGTTCAAACCTACTTCACATAAATCAATTACATAAATCAAATGAGATAAAACAAAGCAAGACTGTATAATTTTCAGATAATACTTTGCCGAAAAACTGAAGACGAATGGATTAAAGTCCATCCACCCCAGAATGAACCATACAAACCAAATTGACACAAGATATTTCATCTAATCTGGTACAATGGACATCAAACCTAATATTAAAGGACTCGAATCGAAAAGTAAGATTCGGATTCAGACCATCCATACGAATGCATTCTTCTCCAATACACGATTGAGGTCTTCTTTAAGCGTGTATTTAAATCCTGAACCCCAGCCACTTCCTAACGTAGAGCATTCATTTGACACTCGGGTTATTATTAGATATAAAAATCTGGTTATACAGAATCGGATAAGATTTACGATAAATGATATTTTGTTTTTAATTTTTTTGGACGCAATCCAAATTAATCGCTATGCGGCACTCGTGGTGTTCCTATTCTAGAATCGCTGCTGGATTACATCGGAATGGGGCTCGTGCATGATATACTCTGTGTATGAGCGTATATATAAAGAATAACGATGTATATGCCTAATATGAATACAGGTAAATACCGTTGAATCCTTTCGTGTAGTATCTTTTAATCCCAAGGGAACTTTTCTTTACAGGCAATATATAAACACGTGCCACAAACACTTGTGATGTGATTTCTTTTAAAGGATATCAGTGAACAGTGGTAAGTGCTACCTGATAAATATATATTGCATACTAGATTATAAATGCAAATACAATTGTACATAAGATACTTGAATTAATTTCCAGCGACTTTTTCTTTTTTTTTTGGTTATAAAGTTCACTTAGTGTTTAAAATATTGTCCATCACTAGCTGTGAGTCTTTATTTTTGGACTAAATAACCTGCATCGTGAGACAGGAGTAATCGATTTTTTGAATAAGTATAGAAGGCAAACCACTGTTTGAGTTCCCCGGCCACGTTAGAGCTAGAGGTTAGAAAGAGCTGCAGTTGCGCTAAAGAAACAATTTAATTTGGTCACGTTGTCCTAATCAGCTATTAATGTTGATTGAAAAACTTTTCAAAGCTTTCAAAAGGCTTCGCTTGCTAACCGATTAAACTCCTTCGTCTCTACACTTTCGGATTGGTTCGGAGAGCAAACGATAATCGCGCTTATAATCAGCGTTTCAGCAGCAATTTAAAGCGATAAAATTTCTAGTGCATGCTACTTTAATGATTTGAAAACAAAAAAAATTGTTGCCTTGAAATAACTTATGTCGAGTTCACCTTTTAACGATTTAAGCGACGATCTCATGTACATAAAGTGAAATGAAATGTAAATGAAGTGAAAGAAATTAAATCAAGTTCATTATGTATATATATATATGCGCACATATATATATATATATGTTTATATATACATATAAAATCTGATTCTAATCAAAATAATTGCTACAATAAAAAGGAGCAAACATTTGTTTATTCTTTAATTTTAAAGCCGAATGCCTTTTGGCAAATTTATTGTTTTGAGATCACGGTACGTGCGAGCATTGTTTTCATTTTCCACACTAATGAAAATGAAAGGAATCAACATATAAAGAGACAGTAGAAAAAAAAAAAAATGAAAACAAAGATCAAAGAACTATAGCAAAGAAACAAAAAAAGGATGCAAATCACACAACAAGAAAGCAATTGCAACTGAAGAGGCAAAACCAACCACGACTACTGCTATAATGTCAGCTAGCCAGGCTGTCGGTTGGCTGGCTGGCTAGCTAGCTAGCTAGATAGGCAAACCAAAGCTTTAATACATCGTTAAGAGGCCACAAAAAATAAAAAAATCAACTATAGTCATACACAACCAATGCCAACTATTAAAAATCATCATTATCGTTTGTATTATTGTTACTGATGCCGAAGTTGTGTTTGTTGTTCGATTTTGTTGCATGCAACATTTTCCAATCGAAACGTTTCGAAAAAAAAAAAAAAAAAACAAAACACGAAGAAGGAAAATAGCCAATATTGTTAAAGATTGGTGTTTTATATACTTGCAGGTTTATTCATATAAAGACATGTAGTAGGAATTCATATGCCTCGCTGTACGTAAATATAGGTATGGTTTTCGAAATTCTATGTGGATAGAAAATTGTCTGCATTTCGGTTTTGCGTTTCTTTATAGTCTAGACAATTGCTGCCTTTTATTTAGTTCTATTGTTAATTGACTGCTCTTCTAGAAGCAGTTCATATAAAACGAACCCCAAAAAAAAAAAAAAAAAAAAAAATTCGAAAACATATTCACATGAGTTTTTTTTTTATTTTTTTGGGAAGAAAATGCGTGAATGTCGGTATCGTATCTGCATACGAGAATTTTCGCATGAAATCGTTTGAAATTTTTCAGATATAAAATTTGCTTTCTGAAAAGTGGGTTTTTAACAATTTTTAGTATTGTTTATTATAATGCATTATGTATTACGTATTGTGCATTATGTATTTTTCTCTCATATTATATATTGGGTATTGTGTATTCTGCGTTATGCATTATGAGTTATATACTGTGTGTTGTAAATTGTGAATTATGAATTATGAAATATGAATTATGAATTTCATATTATGTACGATGAACTATGAAATACCAATTTCATATTATGTATTATGAATTATAATAATAACATATCATTTATTATAAACTATATGAATTATATATTATGTACTATGAACTACGAATTGTGAATTATATATTATGTACTATGAACTACGAATTGTGAAGTAATAATGAATGGTGAACGATGAATTGTGATTGCAAGAGTCTGAATAATGAATTAGGAGTTACGAGTTTTGATCTACGAGCTAAGGCTATAAGGCAAGCCGTAACTTATCAATTATGAAGTGTAAATTACGAACTATGAACCATAAATGGATTGAGGATTGTTAGTAACATATTGCGAGTTAGCTTTATTAGAGAATAAAGAATTGCAAAGCATGATGTATGTAGTATGAGTGGGAAAAAGTGCAAAATATCAACTCGAAATTATGAATTATGAATCATGAATTGTGAATCATGAAAGGTGATTATGAATTTTAATTACGAACTACGAGTTGTGAACTATACTGCTAATTTATGAACTACGATTCATATATTTTGAACTATAGGTAATGATTAACAAATTATACACTATGAGTTATGAATTATGAACTGCAAGTCACGCTGTATGAGTTATCAAGTATGATTTATGAATCTGAATTACGTATGTCGTATTTCGATTTATTTATTATTAAATGAAAAAACTTGGACGGTTTTGCTGATTTGATTTGTCCCTGATTACGGGACATTGTCTCCGGCATGAATTAATAATAAATCTAACATTAATATCGATATTCGATAATAATGAGACGGCGGGAGTGCGTAAAGAAGTTCTCCTTTTTTTCAAAGTCACTTTTAGACAATCAAGTAATTTTTTGCTCATTAATTACGCAGTTACCCATATGTAAATGTAATATACACACGTCTTGGCTTTTGTCATGACATTTTATTTTGCCCTTCTGTTAGTTCTTTCTTTTCTTTTCATTTTTTTCTTTTGCAAAATTTATTTCTTTTATTCTCTCTTTTCTTTAAAGCGCTGTAGTGCATCTATGCACAAAGTCGTAAATATATGAAAAGTCATAAGTTCTTAGTTAAAACGATTCATATTCAAATCACAATCTCATGTTCGGGGGAACTTATTGAATTTACTTTTTCTTATTATTGCTGCAGTGGTTTTAAAGACGCTTTTGTAACAAATGGCAAACAATTGGCAAAATTTCAATAGAGCGCGTAGAGCATCACATCACGTTTCACGATTTCATAGTAAAAAAAAAAAAAACGAAAAAAAAAAACGAAAAAACAGAATACAAGTACAACAACAACAATATTTAAAGGAATCGTACGTTCATACGAAATGTGGCTGCTGCAGAGGCTGTTGCTGCTGCCGCGCGCTTATAGCAATTTGAATTACTGTGTTACATTTGAGCAAAAGTTCAGCAGACACATTCAAATATCATTGAGATTCTGAAAAGTCATGAGAAGGCCAAACAAAGAAATAAACATAAAATATCGTAAATAAATAAACGACAAAAAAACCACCTTTTAGTATTGGAACACTTTTGGTCTTTTTCTTAGTGCTGTTTTTTTTTTTTTTTTTTTTTTTTTTTTTAATTTCTTAGTGCCAAAAAAAGAGAAGAAGTAACACAACAATAAAAATTTCGCCTTTGAGCAAAATGAAAACAAAAAAATTGTCCTTTTTTTGTGTGGTTTGTTTTATTTTATTTTGTTATTTTTTTTTTTAGAAAAAGATTTCTGTGTTTGTGCTGTTATTGCTGTTGCCATTGTGATATCGTTTCTGTCGGTTAGTTGGTTAAAGTGTCTTCTTTCACAGACAATAGCAATTGTTGGCAGTTTCTTTATCTCTGTCTTATATTCAATGGCCTAAAGTCAAAGCAGCAACCAGTACAATTGGGTGTGCTTGTTATTCATTTGCAGCCCTTAACACACATCCATGCATATACACACACACAAACACACAAATACACATACATACATACATACATGCATACATACATACATATATACATACATACATATGTATACATACACATATAAATGTATGTATATAAAAACCAATCCCATGGAAAGTGCAAGAAAATGACAATCTCACTTTAAGCCATCAAGTTCGTGTGTTAAGTCTTTTGTTTACTCTCCTTCTTTTCCTTGCTTGCTTTTATTTACCATAACAAAAACAATTGAATTTTTATTTTTTTTTATTTTTTTTTATTATTATTATTAGTAATATTTTTGCCTGATAAATTTTTACCAATCACTGGCGATTGTAAAAATATGGTAAATCATTTCAGTTGTTTTCGCTTTTCAATATTTGAAAAATTTTCTACAACAAGCCAGGAATAATAAATTATGACCATTAAGTGTTAACAGCATGAATAAAAAAAAAAAAAAAAGAAGAAAAAAGTAAAATAAAATCGAGTTTAAAGAGCATGAAAATTTCACTTCTAAGTCAGAACAACTTCGTCATAATAAATGTGAATATACTTTCTATGGACCATTAAAAAAAAGAAAAATCTTGAAACTTTGACGTTATACACTTCGAAATACATGCTTATATATATATATACGGGTTATTTGTTTTCAACAAGAATGCTTAACCGTAATAACGATTATTGTTGTTTTTATTGCAGACACTTCATAACTCATTATAAACCTTTGGGGAACATGCAGTAACTTGCTAAGAATGACTAACGGGCTAACTGGCCCGGGTCAGTTGGTTGGCTGTCTTTACTTATTGCCGTTGTCGTTGCTTGCCTTCTTACCTTTGTAAATAAGTTTGTTTTGTTTTCATATCACACGTACATATAATTGTGTTGGAAAATAATGTCATACGTATTTGTTCTGTTCTTTGTTTCAAAGTTTCTTAAAAAATTTATGCGTAATTAATTATTTGTTTTTTCTTTTTTTTTGTTGTTGTTTTTAAACGTGTTAAAAATATGTCCAAAATTGTCAAAAATTGAAATAAATGTGTTTTACATATACGCGCATTTACCCTTAACTTTGTCAGGTAAATGAAAAGTTTTTTTTATACATATATACATACACTGCAGATACTAACCGACGTATATCTAAACTTGTAAGCGGTGCGACGCCAGGTCTTTTTTGTTTAATAAATGAATAATGATTCAGTTTGAAATGTAGGTCAAACGGTTGTTATGGTTAAAAATGACAATTGATTCATGTGCGGTTGCCTTTGATAACAACAAAGGAAAGTACAATTCTAAGATGGTAAAATAGGTTTATTATATCATAAACGCAAGCGCAAGTAAAGCGCAATATACGGAAGTTATCAGATGAAGTCTCGCTATCAAAAGATTCAATTTAAAAATAAGTTTACTATGACGTAAATGCAATAGCAATAAAGGGCAGTATGAAGAGGTTTTCAGATGACGCCTTGTTATCACAAAATTTCAATTCAAGCCGACTACAACTTTTGTATAATTTCATAATTGCTGCAATCATCAGACTGCTGACTGTACAGCCCTTTCTGCAGTGAATGTGGGGACGAAAATCGTACTCACTGTGATTGCTAAATTATTAGTTTAAGATCTAAGTTACGTGAAATGCGGCAGTGTACAGGATAGCATTAGGTACAGAGAGATTATATTGCGTTCGATGTCAAGTCTTCTAATCAGGTATGTGTTGTCAGCGAGTCAGCTGTTCATTGTCTTCAAGTTAGCTGTTTACGTTCTACGGAAACCAGTTCTTTGCTGTTCTCAAGTAAGATATCAACCGGAAGAGACAATCGGCCTTAGTTAGATTCTAATACGGTATGGAAAAATTCGTCCCCTTTTGTTGCCTTCCGCTAACGAAAACGATTGCCGTGTCTTATTGCAAACCCTTCATTCGATCGAGGCTATATGACCATTTGTTCATACGGCGAGAGTCAAGCGATTAAAGCCATCAGAACTGAATATGGATTGTATTGGAAGCGGGATGTAGGAATCGACGGCATATTTTTATTAGACTGAAGTCATGCATTCCCTATTAACTTCACCATATGTCTATATAATTACACCGATATTTACATCTATGTCGAATATTTTCGTACTTCAGTTTTACTCGAAGTTTATAAAATGATAAAGATTTCCGGCCCCTTTTTGCGGTTGTCACTGCCACCTAAAAAGGTAAGCTTCTATGGCCAAGTGTTGTGAAATTCACATTGATTTGAAAGATATGCGATAAGTAAGACACTACTTAGCCTACCTAGAATACCGTTTGCGGACGATGTATCGAGTGGAAGGTTCTCCGTTCTATTTTGCCATGAAATACTATACTCAAGATAGTAGTGGATGTTGAAAGATTCGGTTCAAACCAAATATGATTGCTTCTTTGTTTCGTTTGTTATTTTGTTTGAAATTTTGGTTTTTTTCTGTTGTCTAAAATGTTTTGCTGCTGTAGTTGTCATTTATCCACGTATGACTCAGTTAGAGAATAATAAATATTTTCAAATTTAGCACCGCCTGTACTTATTTGTCTTTCGCAACCTGTCATATAAGAGAATTTTTAATTATAAATGAAGGATTTTTTCATTTTGAACGATGAAATTTATTATCAAAAACTTGTGGCGAAATTATGATCATGTGTCCGAGTTGTTTTTCTAATTCGCTATTGGCAAGTGTTGTTATGTTGAATGTGTTAGCTTGTTTGCAATACCCAGGAAGTAAGAAGAAAGATCCATTCAACATAACTGCATCATCGAAGGCCGTAATAGATCAATTTATAAGAGTTTTAGTCGAACCTTATATAAATTTCGGGATGATGTAGTGAGGATCAACAACCCGCAAAGCTCCATCTCGAAGCAATACAAAAGCTGTTCCCGCATGGGTGTCACCACAGAACAGGGTCACTACCTGGCACGTGTAAGGTAGACAGAAAGAGAAATAGATACAGGGTGTGAGAGAGAGAGAGAGAGAGAAAGAACGTTGGTGAGGGAAAGATACAGATAGAGAGAGAAAGAATAAGAGACTAAAACGCTGCTGTTTTTTGGGAAAACCTAAAAAAATTATAAACACAAATTATATACAATACATACGCACATGTTTTATCAAACACAAAACTATATTTTTCCGTATTAGCTTAAGTAGCATTTCATCCGGCCGAATCGGTCCCGCAACAAAGTTGGCCCATTCCAGTGTACGAATCTATGTTTTAGTTTTAAACAGATGATCAGACATGGCTAAATCGATTTAGAATTTTTTACCAGTCTAGAATACATGCATATTAGAGACTGTCCTGAGCTGTCGTCTGGGAGTTGCCAAAGTTTTAAGAACATAAATGTAAGCCGTTTGCTAAATATATAAAAGACAAGAAAAGATTCTAGCAAAAGGAAACATTTTTTAAATCTTTATAATTGAATTTAATTAATGCTCGAAGACACTTAACGTGAACATGCTGGTAACATATTAAAAAGATACCTGTTACCAAATAAACCCTTTCGACATAAATAGTCATATCAATGTAAAGATTGTTCAAGGGAATCCATCGGTTGATGAGTTGCAAAGTGAAAATCTCCGTTTTTTCTTTCTTACAGACTTTGGTCGATAACAAAATTACAAAAAACAGTTACATTTAATGATGATTATGTGAGAGAAAAATGGCTGGAAAATAATAATAAAAACGGAATTGAAATGCATGACTACTTACATATATATGCACGATAAAAGGCTTTAAGGTCGTGCTGAGCTGGCCAGACACCAGCCCAGACAAGAGAAACTTTTTGTAATTACAAGTCTCTCTTCCTTTTGTTTTTCAAATGGTAAGTGTTGTAAAAAACATTAACATTCCTATGTAAAAAATCGATACGCGCAAGCGTTTCGTACGAGTGGTATTCATGGTTAACAACCACTTGAAATGCATCCAAATGAATCCACCTTGATTGGCATTTAGAATAAAAAATAAAAACGTTATAGTCTATCAATGAAATGGTCTACCAGGCTAATGGAATACTTCATTTATTGCTGCATCATGAATGCCAAAAATTACGTTTTTTTTTTCCATTTGAAGTTCGACGTGCTATGGGATTGAGAAACGACTTGGCCGAAATTCGGCATATATAATTTTGTGGGCAAAGATCTTGTTATGCTTTAATTTTTTTTTTTTTTTTTGTCCCAAAGTGGCAAAGACTAGATTTTGTTAGCTTCCTTAAACCAACTTCTCGTGAAAAGTCTTTATATGCGATGGAATCCCACAGATAGTAAAAGACCTGCAACGCCATTTTGAAAATATCTCTTAATCGGATCAGAAAATGATCAGATTCCGAATCGATCGGCATAATAAAATGTGGGCATAAGCAAAAGCCTGCATGTGCGTTACATGTCTCTGTACACACTTATTATACTTTTGTAAAGGAATGAGCAAATTGATCATTTCCATTTTTGCAGAATATACGCGGAAATATATATCGTGCGTCGTGCGCGAACAAAGGACGCTGAAAGCAAAGGTGTTCTCAGTTTAGATAGCGCTATAGGCTTGTCCTTCGATCGTCTTTCTCCATTTTAAATGCTAAACCGCGGTCAAGAACCTTCAAGGGGAAAGGGAATTTTTACGGCCTGGAATGTGTTTATAAAAACACAAGTTACGCAAAGAGTACAGTGCTGCGGAAACTTTAGTTCAGTGCAGGTCTCGTTGCGAATTTATTAAATTATTATGCATTTATGCCTCAATTTATCGATCTATCGGGTCGTTCCGTGATAAACAATTGCGTTTTGACTGCGAATCTATCAGACTCACCGTTAAGTTAATTTTGACGTCACGATTAAGCCATATATTTATTCTTTTTATTCTTAATTGTTGAAGTAAAAAAAAATATTTAAAGTTGAAACTTCAAATGACTCATAAAGGCCCAATGCGGCCCAACCAGGGTTAAATAAACATAGTATACTATACGGTGGTATTCGCACTTCATGACTTAGTTGGTTAACATAACCTGAGCGCGTAGCCATTAAATGGTTAAATAAAATTACAAGCTATTTATAATAGCAGAGCGAATGACGATAATATTTTGCAAAAGTACGGCAATACTACGTTTGGTAATGAAGTAACGATATAATGCTTAACCATGAAAATGAAATTTAATGGCTACTGAGAAAGTAGGATTTGCCGCAATAACAAATACTCTACGGTGAACAAACTGATTGGATACAGTCCGGACGGTTGCGTTAATATAATAAAATAAGAAGAAAAAAAAAAAAACAAAATTATATTTGACTGCGACCGAATCTTTTACACCCATCACCATTACTCTAAAAAAGATTTTAAAAAAGAAAAAAAATTAAATTTCCGTGCTCTAGAACGTTGGGTGGGCGTGGCTGATTTTTTTTATTTTTGCAGAGATATACTTGAACTTTGTATTGTATGTCTGAAGCACTAGTACCTTTACCCCAACAATTAACAGATAGAAAGACAAATGGACGTACAAAGATACCCGGAAGGGTTCAGCTTTGATACTAATCAATAGTAGGTGAATCTCATAGGGTCGCTGAGGCTTCTTTGTGGATGCTACGGATTTTTACGCCGCAGGACCAGATAAAGAGCATAACTGCAAACTTTGGTCGTTTTATTCGTTGTGACTTATTATGCCGATCAAATAATCAAATTGTTTTTATTTTTGAAATAGAGAGAATTAATTGTTCAAAGTTATATTGCACTGCGCGCATATCTTTTTACCCAGATACAGGCCCAAATTTAATACCAGCCTGCGTGCAAGAACTTCCATTGTTTTTGGAAAGTTGGAAGCGTACAGCTTTCTTTCTATGTCTTAGTTGTATGTTTATAACGGATGTTATAGAGACGGACAAACAGACGTTTAAATCTACTTAAAAGTTGATGCTATTAAGGATAATATGTATTTTATGTTGGCTCTAAAGCTTTCTTCTTGATGTTGCAAACGTTTTCACAAAACGAGTATATTCCTTATCCTTCGGCGGTGCGTATAAAATGGGAAAAGGATTCAAGGTCTCTTCTGATTACCAACTTTCATCAAGCATGAAATGTTTTCTCCTCCTCCAGAATTTTAAACAATTTTTAGATCTTTAGAAAACCTGACAACTTTCTGGTAGGGTGCTATTCTAGTTGTTGTAGGTGCTATTCTAATTGTTTTTATTTTAAAGAGTTTTTAAAGTTAGTAAGGTAGTGAATGAGCGAAATTAACCAAAAAAAAAAAAAAAAAATGAAATGAAATCGAATATCAGAGTAAAGAAAATTCTATAGGATTAGCTTCTTCTTCGCTTATATTTCATTTGTAACATAAAATTAAGTTCAATTAGGTTTCACTTTTTAATTTTAATACCTTTGACGCACTTACGCCTACAAAGGCGGGCTTATGAGTCTTATTCAAAAACATTGCAAGAAAAGTTAGTATCATTACTTCTTGAATGAATAAATTTATGCTTTTCTTAGCTGCTGACAAAAAATATTTCAAACAATTTGTTGTATTGTTGTTGGTACCGCCCATATCATACAATAATTTTCGCTGTAAATTACCTAAAATTAGACAGGCTAGATATGGAGGCTTACTATTCATGATAATCTGATGTAATCCAAATTTAAGGGAATATATTTGTTGTGGGTCTACTTTTATCATAAATTATGAAAATTAAGAAAGTTAAATATTATATCCGCAACCGGAGCCATTGTACTCATCAACGTTATCTTAAAAAAAAAAAAAACAAAGAAAAAAGTAAAAGAAGTAAACTTTCATACTCTGTAATAGATGGTGTAGGTGTTGTACTTTATGAGCAGCAAGCAGGAGACCTGGAGAGCAAAAGTGTCCAGTTTTCCTTACATAAACATGTGGACGTTGTCGGCACTTTCTTTACCTCGTTTGGGTCATTTTCGAATTCTTTTGCAAATTCGGAGGCGAAAGCTTCATTTTTGCGAACACTACAATGTTTACCGTAGATACTGCTACGCAGTTGGGCAGATGGACAGGGCAACATATGGACATGTTTAGGTTCTTCTGAATTTAAAACTGGCGAAGAATTTTTATACTTCTGAAGCTTTCTTCTCCCTGTTATGAAGATACTCACATAGATGAAATTTTAATACACCATACCACTAGGAAAGTGTGGTTAATTTTTCCCGCTTTTGTATGAGTGCGACAGCATCATCCACAGAATATTCAAATTCTTTTAGGTTTACTTGCTGTAGTCTATGAGTAACGAACAAAAAACCAATTCTTTATTCTTTTCGAAAAACAAAGGTGTACGCATAGTCCGAGGTAACGTAAGTGTGTCTGTCGACCCAATTTCGGCTTATTTTCAATATCAATATGCGTGCAAGAACTTTCAAGTTTTTGCCAAACTTGAAGTCGGTAGCTTCATTTTTTCTGCCAGAAGGCCGCCAGACCGTCGGATCCAGAATTCAGGAACATGTATATTTTACGGGGTCTCTGAAACTTCCTTCTGGGTGTTGTAAACGTTTTGACAAACTAAGTGTAGCCCTCATAAAAATTAGACTCCGTCTACTTCGACTTTGCCCACTTTATGCCGACTTCTTTTCATGATAAACGGTCCAAATTTATATCCCGTATAGTCATATAAATACTTACTATTTGTAAGAACTTTTACTTGGGAGGCATTCCAAAAAAAGGTAACCAAAGCGATCCGAATTCAGCAAAATAAATTTATCCGGATTTCTTTTCATCATAAAACTACTAAAAATGACTCTTTACGTACGTGGCGTCCAAAGGTGATCTTACTGCATTTTCCATAGAGCTTTTACTTAAGCCAAAACGGATTAGACTTGTCTGGAAAATCACGACTTAACTATTGGACAGACATAGAAATGACAAGCCTAGAGACGAGCAAAAAATTATTTGCAATCGCTAAAAAGAGCCGTCTCAAGTTGCCTGGATGTGAGTGGTCTGAAGAGTGAAGTACACGTACAGTGTGATATACTTATGCGAAATCTCTTCGTCGTATATATTTCTTATATTGTTGTATCAAGCTGTTGTTATTATTATTGTTTTGTTAACTTTTTTAACTGGCAGCCACTCAAGTGAGTTCGTCGTTATTGCTATAATGTGTGTGTATGTCACTATACTAGAAGAAAAATTAACTCAAGCAAATTAAATTAAAGCTCTTGCATCATCATTGTTAGCATGCGTTTAATGTTATAAAACTGTTATTGTTTGTATATTGTATGTTTATATGCTTATAGCTGTAGGTGCATGTGCGCGCGTGTGTCTGTATTCATGTTTTCATTTTGTATTGTTGCTTTTTATTACCTATTGTTATTGTTATTGTTTTTTTCGTGATTTTTTCTTCTCGTTTTTGGAAGCTTACAACCTTGCTGCAGTCACTCGCTGCTGCATATTCAAGTTCAAGGTCAGTGGTCACGAATAACTACGCAATAGCTTTGTTTATAGAGAGTTCGGTGCGGAAAAAGCTTACTGCTACGTATAAAATAAAACAAATATTTCAATATTCAAAAATATGCGAGATTTTTTATTCATCGCTATAACGGTTCTTCCGATAATAAGCGAAATATGCGCAAAGCGAGCTGCGTTCAAAATAAATGCTTTGTTTTGTCATCGTCATAATTAATGCGGGGTTTAATTTAAAATTAAGACACCACACCACTCAATTTTAATATTTTCTATATGCAAAGATTATTGTGTTCAGAGACTATTGCAAATATTATATGACGTACGCAAGCCGTGTACGACTTAGCACTATATTCTTATACCTTACAATGCTTGTAGTATGAGAGTATATCAAGTTTTTATGCGGATATTTGCAAGATCCAGAAGGGCTCGAGATATCCTAGTCTTTCATTGTATTCAAGTCTGTCCCTTCGTCTGTCTTGTTTTCTTGCGTTGTGACTACACGCCGCAATTTTTAAGATATTTCGATAAAGTTTGGTATGAAAATGTTTGTAATCGGACCATTGTTTCGAACACTTCCCCTATAACGTCTTAATTCGAAAGTTCGTTAGATGAATCACTGTAGAGTGATGCAGAGTGTCTAATGGGCGTGACCCACCACAGTGTTCTTGTTTTCTCTTATTTAAGAAAGATTTTACATAAATTGCTCGACTGAGTGTTTCTTAATGTTCCCGTGAACCGTTCATTTCCGTTGTGGAAAACCTTTATACAATTATCTGTCATAGACTTTTACTGTTGCGATAATTTTACTTGATTTTTTGCGTTACACTCACTTTCATATGGAACTTGTTCAACGGGTGTAAATGAAGGAATGAAAGACATTGTCCCCCATTCGCTTTTACGTTTTCCAACTTTCTGGTCGAATACAAATTCTGTGAGCAGAAGAACGCCGGCTTTTTGAGGCTACCCATGAAAGGATTCAATTGTCGTTATGAGAAGGAGAAGCGTCTATTTAATGCAATATTTTGAAACGGAGTGTAGCATTTTCGAGTTATATGCTTTACTTTCTGGGTTTTAAAATAATAAGAAATCAAGCGTTGTCATGCCGATGATTAAGCGGATAAACAATGACTTATTTCGGACCTACTAAAAACCATTATAGACCACCATAGAAACCACGCAACTTTCGAATAGCGACTCCTAGACTAGTCGGCGTCGAAAGTCGCAATTCGAAAAAGTTATCGCCAACTGCTGTGGCTCAACTCAATGTCATTATTAAGTTTTATATAAAACAAACTTTGACAATATAAAAAAAGCATTCAAGCTGTTTACAACCTATGTCTAACAGTCTGCCCGGCTTTCATCTATCGTTGAAACGCACACAACCGTGACAACGTGGCACATACATTCTTACAAACACGCCTATTGTCACGCACACAGCGACAGCTTCTCCTAAGCCCACACACTACGTTTGCCGCAACAATCGCAACTGCGCCCGGAACTCGATTAGCAACCACAACTGCATATTCATATATTCCAAGGAACGCCATTAAAAGTCAACACGCCCGCGTTATCACTATGCCTGTCGACACCCTGGCTCTCAGCGATAGACGGCAAATATATCCATAACAACGGCAAAAGGCATGACCATAATCATGCCGATGTTTAACATCCGCTTACAACAAACAGACCGAAAAGGACACAACCGGAAACAGGTCATCTTTACGGATTTCGCCCGTACCACACTTACGCTTATAGACGCACCCGACCGGAAACCGCCCATAACCATACATAGGTGAAAATCCGGTGCTTATTATCACGCTTCATCCCTGCATAGGTCTGGAATCGGTTGCAAATATTTGCACCGCGAAAATTGATATTGTTTTGCGCCGCATGCGTAATAAGCCGGTCTTATAACCTATATGATGCATTGACCAATAAATTGTTAGCAAAAGCCTTTGAAAACGATCGAAAAGATCATTGTAAGCATGACGCCAAATAAAGTAAACACTCTTTTAACTTTAATCGGTTTAGCATTCTAAGCCGGTTGGCGGTTCGCCCCACTAGCATAACTTTTAATTGCGTATTTAAGCGAATGACCCAAAGTCTTGAATCTAAACAAGTTAAAAGTGTATTATTAATGCCCTTAAGGCATTCGAAAATATTGCAAACGATAGTTATAAGAAAGCGTGTAGCATAAACATGCAAACGACTACATCCCATTAAACAACGATTATCATAAGCAAACGGAAAGCAAGAATATTAAACTATACCCTTGAACTACAAAGTCAACGAGGTACGAGATTCATATAAAGTCATTGAATAAAAATCACTTAAGCTAGATAAATATGTATTTAATTCTTTGAATTCCATCTGGATAATTATGATTTTGCTAACAAGAAGAAGACAGAAAGAACCGGTCTGCATGAAAGAGTGCTTTGCAACAATGTTGCAAGAGTTGTACTCTTCGCATTTGAAAAACGATCTCTTATCTGTAAGCAATTTTCTGTATAAGAAAACGTAATAATAAAAAAAAAAAAACAAAAATGAACAAAATAAACTAGTGCTGCGTAATGGTTATAATAAAGGCACTATTAAATGCCTAAATTATTGGTATTGAATCAGTTCAATCGTTTCTCTACAGGCATACATACATATACATGCATATATCGTTCATTCAATTTTGTAATTATTTAGTCGCATGTTGAAGAACTAATCAGATTTGAATTGTAGAAATGTTTGTATATAAAATATATATCAGCTGCATTATGTACATATGTATGTTGACACACAGTCATATAAATGTGTGTGTGTAAATATATTCGCATTACAGACTCGCTTCGATTCTGACATAATGGCAACATAAATGCTTGTCAATGCAAGTTGTTTATTATCGGTTGATGGGTTAAGTGATTCCCGGCAATGGCAATAATATTCCAAGCAATTAATTGAAATTGAAAAACAAAAGAAATAGAACCACTATTAAGAGATGCCTATCCGAAAGACACTGTGCGAGCCCTTTTGCCCAACTTTCAATAAAAGAATGTTATACATATCTATATATATATACATATCTATATATATGAATATATCATAAGAATAAGAATTTTATGTAATATATAAATGGCACCTGTGTGTTAACAAATGATTGCTTAGTTAACTAGATTAAACCAAGCAGCCAACCATGGTACCAAACCATCATCATCATCATCATCATCATTCAATACTACGAATAGATTATTTTGTATGCGTGCTTAAAAGCAATATATAGTTAGAAATGCTATTATAGATTGAAACGCATTTGTATGCGTCGGAATTATATCGGAATAGTACATTAAAGGGTTTGTCTTATTATTGCTTTTGTAAAATTTGAAATTATTATTAAAAGATTAATTTATAAGATTTTTTACATATGTGTTTTTTGATAAATGTTCTTTTGCGTCTTCTTGGGTGGTTTGGAAGAACATGAAATCAATCTACGATGATGCATCGCTAAACCGGGCTTTCATTTCCATTATTTATAAGTAAGACGGAAATTGAATAAAAATTACTTTACGATAGAAGTACTCAAGGGAAATCAATTCAGTTTTATGAAAGAGAAAGAGAGGGAGAGAAAGATATGGCATTCAGTTAAGACCGATTTTAGAGAAAGAGAAAGAGAGAGAGAAAGAGAGAGAAAGATGTTACATTCAGTTAAGGCCGATTTTATTAATGAGCACTATAAGTTTATTTATGATACTTGGACGAGGAGTGCAGATCAACTTACTCTATATGGATGCATTATCGCAATTCATCTATTGTAAGGTTTTCATATCACTGTTTCATACGATTTTGCACCATTTCTTAGGTAATTACACAAACTAAGCAAAAATTTACATTCTCTGTCTCATTGGTATGCGATTGGGTAGATGTGGGCAAATTTTCGGTTCTTTGAAAATTGAAACAGAAATTTGATTATTTATCTTTTTTAAGCCGACGGACGGACATACAGGCAAATAAAGTCTTAGTCGGAAGTTATGCATTAATAAAATCGCAGTTTGAAATAGTGGTTTTTTTAGGACCAATTACTCAGATGATGTTTCCTATACCCATAACATGGGGACAGTCAGGATGAAGTGAAGAAAGGAAAGCGAGGTGCTCGCAGTCTAGGGAGAGTGCAGCTAATCGGCAAGTGTTACATCTAAACCGACTGACCTTCACCATTGCTGCCGACTTGGCAGTCGTGATACCTACCTATTCGACTACTCTTACGGATCCATGGATCTTTCGATTACTTCTGCCGACTTTCAAACTAATTCTAGCGAGAGCTACGTCTGGAGTTAACAATTAAGACCAATGTTTGGCTTCTACGATGCAAGTTTCTATGCATTACTAACATTTGACAAATCTAACGCATTCACTACCGACATGTATGGAAATATTATCCATCTAAAGTATAGGTGCGGTTACCTTACCTTATACAGATCATGTATGTAAACTTTAGAGTAACTGTCAAAGGTTTCCTTATACAGTGTTTTGATTTTGTATTTATAGTGGTATTGGTGTGAAATACTTTTAAAATATATATGTAATACTATACGATATTTTATTTTCTGCCAGTGTTTTGAAAACGCTTTGGTACAATGTTACTTTTCATTATTTATTCGGAACGCGTAGTGAATATTATAATGCCTCACTGTATGCGTTTACATATAAGAGGCACTTAGATGTAGACACTAAGCGGCGAAATTGTTTTTAAAAGCCTTTGCTGCATAAAGGGTACGAAGAAAATATCAGTGAATTAAGGCGAATTTTACTCGCACTACTGCTGCTAACAGTTTAGTAATTGTATTCAATAGCATTGAAACACTTTTGATTATGTTAAGTTTCGTGGGAACTCTTTCTGGTTGACCAGCGAAGAGCGTGCATCAAATTTTTTGAAAGGTTTCTAAGGTATATGGATATGTAAGGTTGAAGGTAAAGGTAACGGTCTTGATAAGACTTAATAACAAAATCAATCAATCAACCATGATTATCTATTCGAGAATTGGTTTAAGTCAGGATTTCGGCCTACGTATGTTAACGGTAACTTAATTTTCAGTGTTTGCGGTTATGTTAAAGCAACACTTAGCCTGTGACGGTTGACTTAAGAAAACGTAATACATTTAGTGACGCGATGAACGGTTTAACTTCTATAAGGAGCGACATACAATACAAGGTGAGATTTAAATCCGCGTTATTCCTCTCTTTTTCACATTAACAATAAAATCTAAAATAATTTAAATAATATATGAAGAAACTACGTTTTAAGGAATACGTTATTATAAATAAAACAAATTCGTTTAGGAAAGAGAAAAACTTCATTTTTTTCAATTCGAGGTTTATGCCCTTCGATACCCTGTATAAAACACACTATACGATTATAAGTGGGTTCGTGCAACATCAGAAGAACATGGGATAGATCTACATGGATAGAACATGGAACCGATCGATTCAAAAAGGGATCCTGGGTCCTGGGTTTGAGCTTGTTTGCCAGTCTGTCTGTCAGCTGGGCTCTCCGCCATATTTTCTTGTGTTCAACCTACTTGTCGCATTCTTCGAGATATTTTAATGCAATTTGGTATACGGACGCGCTTTGACCTAAGGACGAAAGACATGAAAATTGTCTCGGATGGGATAATCTTTTCGAGCCCATCCCCATGTGACCTCTCTTTTTTGATCTTTTAACTGTGGCGTCTTGTAGGGCATTTGACGATAGTTGGTGCCGCGTATAGCTTTTTAATCATTTATTTTTGATGAGCCAATGTGTGGAATATAAATTTACATAACATAGCAATTTAAAGGAACAAGTTGAAAGTCATTAAACTGCAGCTATCTGCGGAATAAATTAAATATCTTTTTTTTTCTCAATTATCTCATTTTTCATTAACATAACGTTACAACGATGATTTTAATTAATTTATTATAATTTATGTATCAGCATAGCAAACATTCATGTCATTGTTTATCTGTAACGCCTACTTTTTTTTTAGAAATCTTTGTATCTCAATTAAAAAATTGATTAGTTTTTCGTAAAATTTCCTTATTTTCTTATTTTAATTACTTGATTGATTACATGATTCCATAAACTGATGGATCGACAAAGTACACTAAGTTTGTTTTCCTGCTTGTAACACCTACAAGTAAGCATTAGCTGATCAAAGCAAAGGGTAAAATGATTTTGTGTTATTCGTCCGTCCGCCCGATGATGATTATAAAAATTGAAAGACAAAAATTTGAGCTTATTACCCTTAAACAAGTTTAAAAATAGACATGGGCTATCTGCAATCGCGCCTAGAATTAACAAAGTAATCTGAAGTTTGCGGCAAATAATTACAACAATTACTATCGAGATGTACAACATCAATGCAGGAAAAAGACGCGCATCGCCTACAGAAAACTGCGCAATAGGTTAAAAAGGACTAATCTTTGATCTGCAAAAAAACGTGGCCTTGAAACTTCAAGCAAATATATCCTAAAGTAAAAAGAGCGGTGGAGGAAGATCTGACAGGGCAGCAGTAAACACAATACAATATTTTATAATCTTTATGTAGTGGCTGGTGTTGGTGAAAACACGGCACTAACACATAATTTCACGATTTTGTTTTTTTTTTTTTTGAAAAATATTTAATTGTTTATTTATTTCTATCTAATAAGAATGTAATTAATTTGACCATGAGCTAATATCACTCAAAATTAGGCAATAGAAGTATCATGAATTGAGTCGTCTGAGATCCTGAATCCCTTCATTCACTTATTGTCTCTCTCAGTCGCAACATTGCCACTTTATCTCTTTGCCCATCCGATCCTTCATCCTTGGTTCTCTGTATTTGCCCGTCGCTTTCTCTCTTCGTACCGCCTATTTGTCAATTGTCGCTTGTGCCCTTTCGTCCTTAAATCCTCCTAATCGCCTAACCATTTTCATTCGCTCGTCCATAAGAACGTGTAATCAACTTTTCGTTGGTGGGACTTCCAAAGTCGGCAGATTATCACTGGAAACGAAGAATGTGGACATATTTCTGAAGGAAAACATTAGGTGAAAAACGACAACACCCTCCAAAGAAACCAAGATATCAACAAACAAGTGAAAACACTATGGTGGGCCGCGGTCCAACATTGTATATCGTACACAATTACACAATTTTTCATATAATGACAATTTACAGTTATTCATATAATGACTTTTCAAAATAAGTTATATGAGAAGTGATCCAAAAAGTGATCCAATCTAACCATTTTCAGTAGGGTTTGTGCTTGGTCCAAAATTTCTTAGCCTACCAAATGTCAACAAAACATCTCAAAAGTTGTAGGCCTGTAGGTTAAACGGACAGATAGACCGAGAAGTTAAATCGGGGCAAGCAGTAAGCACAGTAGATTGCTTTAATTGAAGGAGGGTCTATCACAAGTTCTTCTGAGTATTGCATGCGTCCGCACTAACTTGGTATAGCTTTGTTTCACGAGTGATGTGGAGTAAAAAACATATTCTTCAATGTAACGAGCAGCGACCGTTTCAAAGCATGGTGCTATATGTCCCGATCCAATCATCATCCTTCATTCTTAAATTCATCGTTGGTCCACGCCTCGTAGGTGAATAAAGTTGCATCAAAATGATTCGAAAATTTTCGATTTCCTCTCTTTTCAACCCGAAGACATATGGAGATGGAATCAGACGGACGGACGGACAGACGGATAATGACTCTAATTCAAGTCGTTTTATGTACGTATCCACAGATACAAGCCGTGCATTTTCTAAAAAAGTATGAATTATGTTGGGTATATAAGATTCGTTGCGATGGGACTGCAGTTTTTGTAATGTTTGTTTTAATGTAAAAATTTGAAAGTTTTAGTGGAAATAATAAAAAAGCTCGTGTCATTTGATTTAATGGCACTATTTGTCAGAATGAATATTTGCTAACAGCTTTTATGAATTTTTCGCACGTGTTTGTAGTTAACAACAGGTTCAATAACATTAACATTAAATTTATGCACACACATGAATACATACATATACATACAGTGTATGGGGTATGTACATTAAACATTAACGTAAGCGTTCATAAATAATGTTTTACTTTCGTGTTTTCAGATAAACATATGTAGTGTGTTATGTAAAGTTCTTGTTTTTAAAGTAAATTATAAGGAACTAATAAACGCTTTTGCATAATGGAAAGGTTGCGCAAATTATTTCCACATGTACTTCTAAGAAACTAGAGAAGATATTAATTTTATTATGCCGTTCATTTTGCGGAGACGCTCTAAGCTTTTTATTAATTTAAGCATCGGATTAATTTGCCACTAAAATCTTTTGTTTGTTATCTATTGCGCGATGTAGTCTCTTTTCAAGTTTTTTTTTTTTTTTTTAATAATTTTTTATGGGATTTTAGCTTAAATAAAGAATTCTTTATTTAATCAAAAGATTTGTTTTTTTTTTGGTTTTCAATAAAGTTTTTTTTTTTTTTTTCAAATTTAATTCCGCCATTTGTCGTAAAATTTTATACTGAGTCATAGACGTTAGAAAATATTTATGAATTCATAAAAACGTCTTCTTTTTTATACTTTCAAATACGCCCATAAAGTTTGTTTTATGCAATAAATAAAATTTCCGAAATACTATAATGTATCTATCGATCTACTTCGACATTGCTGCTAAGCATTTGCTGCAGTCATGCATATTAATGTTATAAAATATAAACAATCAAATATGTTCCGTCAAATGGTTTCGCATTGACAGACAAGCAGATTTCAAATAATGCCGAAATTATTCATAAATGCATGGATTCATGCACATAAACGTACTTGTGTGCATTGCATACTCATATACAGTTATTTTGCATAATTATGTAGGCACTAAACTCTCAACTCAGTCAAGCCCACATAAGCAGAAAGGCATCAAACCAAACAAAACAAAACAAAAATAAGAAGAAAAGAAAAAGAAATAAAAAGGAAGAAACAACACACAAAAATATCAAAATATCAAAAATACTTACAAAGTATTATGTGAGTCATTAACTCGAAGTGGAAAATATACGTAATCTTCAAAGTCTTGCTATCATGTAATGGCATCAAAATATTTCCAAAATGATCGATCGTTTAATTTCGGTTACGGAATACTAATCAGAGCGTTAAGAGCGCCGTCTGTGTGGCCCTCTTTCATATACACACATTACAAAAGGTGTGCTAGAATAATTTTCCCATTCTTTCCGCTAATTCGGCAAAAGTTTTATAAATGAAACTCGCATTAAAAATGGTTGCGAGTTTGTTCTCTCTCTCTCTCTCTTAAATGAAAATGATTGACTATCTTCCCTTTTCCTCAGTGAGTAAATTGTTGTCGAAAGACAAAGTTTCAGAGGCACTTTTGCAAATCGCCCTAGAACGGGCATTTCAATAGACAGGCAATCGGGTTTATCCTATCTGGTATATAATCTGTAGAATCTTTGAGGCATAGTTTTATTTTAGGATTCATCATGAAACCTATGAAGACCATATCAAAAAAATTTTTGAGATCTGAATCATGCCATTTCTTCTGTACCAGTTATTTATAGGAATATTATAAAATTTCGATTTTTTCGGGTAATCCTTTAAGCTGTTTTGCAATTTTAAGTACACTTATACAGGTCAGGATCAGGTCAACTTCGTTATCTTTTACACTAGTAACAAGGGCAGTTATTCAGTTATTTTCTCTATCGCCTTCAGAAGTGTAACGAGCCAAACTAAAGGTGGCTAAAGTGGCTCGAGAGATGGACTCAGTTTTTTATCTTGGCAAAGACCAGTAATAGGTTGTTGGATTCCGAAACCTATGTGCTATTACCACCTTTCGATTGTGGGTAAACCTTAGATTAATTTTTACAGATCTTAAGATAACGCGTAATAACCATTGCGGTGAATCTATGTAGCCACCCATCAGGTCGAATCCAAAATATTAAAATAGGAAGGATGGATCGCTTTTGCACTTCTTAGATAGCCCTTGCAAGCATTGTTTTTTTTTTTAGTTTAGCGGAAGAAAACCTTCTAGGAATAACACTTCAAAGTCGATGGGTTGTCGTATAGCCGGGTAGATAAGAGTTGCAACTACCAAATTGGTGTCCGCCGACTCAAATGTCTTGGTTGCACCTACACAGTGAGTGCTTGTTCGGTAAAGTCACAAAAAAAGCATCGATTATCCAACCTTTCTCCATGTCTCTCTCTCTCTCTCTCTCTCTCTCTCTTTTCCCCCTCCTTTCCGATCATGTCCATATTACACGTATAGGGGCTGCCCCTTAACTGATTGATCATATCGAAAACAAAAAAATATGCAATAGGTCCATCCTCAAGTATCTGCAGCAAGTTTTGCATAAATATCTGTTATAAACTGCAAATGCGAAATGTGTTGATTCTTATGTGGTCGATTTTTATGGTCGAACCATGCACGCAAACTTTCAAACTAAATCCAAGACTCTAACCTAGTAACAGTAAGGCTTAGGATTTCATCACAAATCTTGAACATTTAAAGCAGACTTGTGAAATCGACAGCTAACAACACAACCTTTGGCGATCTGTCCAACGACGTATGCGCGGATAACGCCCCTCTTCACGTCCCTATATCGAAGACCAATAGCTAAGATAAATCCTAGCGTTCTATCGTAATTCTCCTATACCTTAACATTCAAATGACAAGTGGACTAAAGTTTCGGTATGCAAATCGCATCCATTTTCGAAGATCTGTCGCTGGTAACATAACTTTTGCGAGTTTCGGTCTGCAGAATGCTAGGATGGACGGACTTTTTGCTGAGAAGGATAAGTCCAAATAGATCTCCTCTCTTCAATGATACGCGTAAAAGTCACTTAATTGGGAAAAATATAATAAATTTTTGAGTTATTATCGAGTCATCTTCTTTCTTTAACATTTCATGCTGAGGTTAGGTTAAAGTAAATTTATCTGTCTAGTTGGCCATTAAAAGGAAAAATTGTAACGTTTTTAAAGCACGTTTAACGAAAATTGCCACATACGTATTATTTGAGTGCCAAACGTTTTTCTGGAAACTGCTTCCAATAGGACTTTTTACTGCGTTATTTTATACGAAAAATTTGAGGTTAATCCCAACAGTTTTGAGCGACCTATAGTAAGAGATGTATTTATGTATTTTTGTGTTGTGTTGTGTTGTGATGTTTAGAGCTTTATTTATGCTTAAAATTTATTGAAATTATCGAGGTTACCAAACCATAAAGATCACGCTATTAATTTTACTTTAACGTGGTAGCATAGCATTCATCTTGAGACCAAGTACCGATTATAGTTCGTGTTATAGAGTAATTGACGAAATAATCGTTTAGTGTAACACCCTAACATTTAATAAAAACAATTTCTCCAAATCAATACTTGTCTAGAAAAAGACAGAAAAAAAAAAAAAACAAAAAAATGAGAAATAAAAAATAAAACACAACTTCGATAAACGTTTCTTCTTCTTGTGAAGTGAAACTTCATGCTCAGAATTCGTGATTATTTTATTTAAATGGCGAAGCACTTACTACATAATTTATCATGCAATTGTAATTTGGCAGCATTGACAGTGACAACGTTCAATAAACGAGTACATAAACTTATATTAATATGTTTGTCTATAGTTTGTTAACGTTGCCAATGTTGTCTCTTGAAGGTGTTTCTTTGTCATATATATGCTATTTGCTATATAATAATATCGATGTGACGGAATTTTTTATTCAGCTACACCCATGAAATGTTTAACGTTATAGTGTTTTGCTTTTCTTCGTCCACTCTCTTCCGCCCCCCTCCGTCTTTCACTCTCTCTCTCTCTCTCTCTCTCTCTTTCTCCCGTCTCTAAACACCCTTCAAAAGTTAAATGTTAAGGTAATAGCAAGTCTTACAAATCAATTTCATAGTAATTGTATAAAATTACTCGTAATAATTTTATCCTTATCCAGCAATCGCTTAAAGATATTTAAATGCAATCAACCATCATCGCAACTCATCAGAATTATTTAAGTGGATTTACGTACTTGCAAGATTGGCATTTCGACTCCATTAGTGTAATTAAGTATTAGATAAAGTTTATTATAACATTATGTAAACATTGAGAGGGAAGATTATATTCTAAGGCTTCCAAAACCAGTAAAATAAAAATAGAAAAAAAAAAGTCTGAGCCGTCCACACATTCTATCTACTTAACCATTAAAAAAAGGTTTTGATCTTAGCTTGCAATATCGAAAGAAAGACTTCTACACGCATCGAGACAATCTTCAGAGTTGAAGGCAATAGGGGCCAGTAACGCAGTACAATTAAAGCCAAGAGACGCTTCACAAAAATATGTTTCCTTGCAACTGCGGCCTTACAAAGAGGTTGATAAGTGATCAGCTAAGACAGTGCATAACATTAGAAATCGTGACAGTTAAGTAACTGCTTATGATATGTTTTTGTTTATACTTGACATAACTCCTCTAGAACACTTTTTTGAATACGAAAATTTTGTTTCAAGAATTTGATAAAAATAATTCCGGAAATTCCGGCAGAGCTTGAACTTGTTTATCTTGCTTGAAAGGCATTTTCGTATAGATTCATGAGACGAGACTTGCCTCCAAATGCGACCATATCTTTAACGTGACTACATAGGTCGTTTCCAGAACTCTGTTAAGAGACTTGATAACTTCCATTCTATTGTTCATCAACAACAAAAGCAAAATTGCAATTCGTGAAGTAAACATTTCCTCTTCATATTCTGCGGCGCTATTAATTCATTTGTATTAGCACAGGACCTGCTGAAAGCGATATATCGCTTGATTTTGTTGGATGGCAATAATAAATCGGTCGGCATTGCAGCGAACATCTATCTATTCTTATGGCTTTTTTCGATTCACACGCGACTAATTTTATTGTGTCAAACTCTGTCCCGCATAGAGTATTAAAGAAAAGTTAAGTAAAGTACATTACTGCACCCGGGGCAATGCTTGCGGACTTATGTCAGCAATAGGACAACGATAATTCAAAGGTTAAGAACGAATGAAAGAAAAACCATCTCTTTGAAGTTTAAAGTAAAGTTTCAAAGAGTTCAAAAATGCCATGTAAACGGAAACCTTTCAGCATAATCCGAAGATATCATAGAAAAAGCTTTTCACATCCAGCCATGTAACATACCATCCTAATAAAAAGCCAATATGTCGGCTTTGGTAATTATGTGAGTGTTATTCGGACGTCTCTTGGCCCCAACATTGGATCAATATGAAGTGATATCTCCCTATGGGTTTTCGAGTTACAGAGCTTTATGGATAGATTTACAACAATTGTATATAAACTGAAAGTGCATTAAAGCAAGTAAAAGCACTATAGTGGTCACCGGCCCACCATTACCCTAAACCATACCCTAAATCCCCCTTTGTGCACGTTATTCATGTAGCGAGTTTCTAAAATGGAGCGTTAAAAGGAAAATGATCGAAAAAGTGGTCCGATCGAAACAAATTTCACCACCATTCGTCCTTGCGTCAAAACATTTGAGTGAACAAAAATTGTTGCCTGTAGGTTGAACGCTAGAAAACAAACAGCAATCAGACGGACAGACAAACTTGGAGCGATTCAAAAGATGATTCTGAATACAAGCAACATACAGTCGCACTTACCTAACTTACCTACTACAAGTAGTGTAGTGTAGTAAGCAAATGCAAAAATAATAATAACTGAAGGAAAGATTACTAAAATTCATAAAGAAAACACAAACCCAATACTTTTGGAAATGGAAATAACATAAAACAAGTAAGAAAGTTTAATTGCATTCCGACTGCCATTAAAACCTTTAACACCACATCCTTTTATTTATTCCCATAAAAAAGTGAATGGAATAAAATTTATCTTTCACCTTTTAGTTCACTAAGAAGATCGTGAGGAAAAATTAATTCACCCCGTCGTGCCGCATTCTACTCTCCAAGTCCTCTTAATTTGATGCCCATACTGATGGTATTGTGGACAGACAGACATATATGGCATAATCGATTCGAATGTAAATTCTTGGTTATATTTTTATAGTCAACATGCTGATTATATAGAATGTGTGAACTGTTCGTAGCGCATATGAACTACAAAATAATATATTCCCTATCAGGGCTAATTAAGCTGCCATTGTCTGTCCTACCCATCAGTTGATAGCGAGATTACTACTTTAGATGTGGAAAGCAACTGCTCTACTATAAATTTTTTCTTATCATGCGCATCAAATTATTTTCGGTAAACGACAGGTATATGGACTCTCGCACAATTAGTAAATAATTAATAATTCACATAACTTCCGCTCTTTACCGCCATACTGGCATAATCATCAAACACAGAGTGTGTGTAACATAAAAATAAGATTGTATTGAAACGACTTGACAAAAAGATAAAAATATTTTCTAATACTTTATTACGGCATATACACATTCATACTGACAAAAGTTTATGAGGGAATTCGCAAAAGACAGTTGGACGGAGGATGATGTTTATGCTCGTCATGTACAGTTAATTGATTAGAACGCTCATATTAGGTCTGAGAATTTGAATAAACTGGCTCATGGGTTATTCCGCAATTACGAACACCCATCAGCAAATACATTGAACTTTACAGGCATGAAGTTTAGTTTGTTTAATTCTCTTTGAGAAGAGATGGCATTGTATAAAAATATTATTTGGAGGTAAGATAAGATATAGGTATAAGGTGCAATAGATATCAATCGCATGAACAAACAAATATTGTACGCTACGTGGCAATTGAAGAGTTCCGGACAAACACAAAATTGTGAAAGTGTTCTGACGAGTGACGAGTCGTCGCGATACTAACTGACTTTTATTGAGAAAAAAGCCAAAAAAATACAGATCATATAAGATTAAATAAAATTTTTAATTTGGTACTGTGAAGGCCTCTCTTTTCAACAATAAATACATTTTTCATTAATTTTTCCTTTTTTTTCTTTTAACGGTAAATATATTTTAATTGCATAATCAAAAAAATGCTTTTATAACCGCAATTTACAATTCCCTATACAATCTGTGCGTATATATATATATATATATATATGTGTGCGTGTATGTATGTATGTGTGTATGTATGTGTATGTGTGTATGTGTATGTGTGTGTATGTGTGTGTGTTTATAGAAATAAAAGATAATTTTTACTGAATGTTAATGAATTGATTTGTTAACTAATTTGTGTATATGTTCCGTGTGAGTGTTCGCTCTGCAACGGAACTAATTAATTTACAAAAATTCAATTTGTATGAAATGAGAAAATGTTATAATTAAAAGTTTTACTTGCCTGTAACAAAACCATTTAGTGAACGTGAGTTTTTAATTGCACTTTTACAACAGCAATAACAACGGCAACAAACAAGAAGAACAACAAGAACAGCAAGAGAAAACGAACACAACGAACTAAACTAACGTACTGACAAAGCACAAATCATTGCTAAGCTACTCTTGTTCCGACTGCATTCAATTCTTTCTTTCGTTTTTCTTTTGTCTCTCTAGAGTTACAAATAATTTATGCCAGCCTTTATTTATTCTTTTATTTCTTTTCATTTTTACATTTTTATTTTTTTGACTTTTGTGTTTTTTTTTTGCTAAAGAGACTCCAGCTCTCCTATGATATTTAATTAAAATTGCTAATGAATTTCTGAAGAAAATCATAGCAAGCAAATGTTGTGATGAAATGGAGAATGGTTTGTAATTTTCTTAAAAGCGAAGTCAGTATCAACATTACAATAACAATGCGAAGATATATGAGGAGAGTTTGAGAAGATAAACGTTATCCTCTCAATATCAGGTATGTTGTTTTTTTAATGTTGTTCCTATTACTTTTGTTGTTGTTGTTGTTGTTGTTGTTGGTGTTTTTTTTACTGAACAATAAGAATCAATCAATTAAATTGGACTTGAATTCAACGATATGATATGAAACGAAGAGAGAGAATTGCATAAGAAACGCAATCAAGTCAGAAGAGAATACTAGTCTTTCATTTATCATCATTGAAGAGTAGTCGATTAATTTCATCGGGTCTTGTGCAACAAATAAAAAGTACGTTTAAAACATTCTCCTCCTGACTAAGTTGCTTCGTGATTAGGTTTTTATATATATATATATATATATATTTTTTTTTTTTGCAAAATGCAAAAAAAAGACTCTCAACTTTGCCTAATTAAGGTTGAAAAGCTTTTAGTGTCTTTCAAATTTTTAAAAATATAACACATAAAAATGTGCTGAGTGGGTTAAAAATGAAAACTTTAATCGAATTTCCTTCTTTTATTTTTTTTTTTGCGGTATCATAAAAACCCAGTTCTTTTTTTTTCGTTCTTGTTTTCCTTTTCTCTCTTTCTTTGTCTAATTGTGAAAATGTACGTACGAACGGTTCCTAAAAGAAAAAAAGAAGGAAAAAATACCACCTTTTGAAATATCAACCGATTTGTGCAGATGAACTTCTTTTATTCTGCAAGTATTGAGAAAACACATCAGCATTAACACACAGACGGCAAGCGTATATAATTCTAAAACTTGAACTAAAGAGTTTATTGACTTGTACACCTTCAACTCTTTACCATCAAAACAGAGGAGCAACGACAACGGCATAAAAACTCTTTCAAATGTATTCAACAAAGAAAATGTATTACAAAAAAAA
>NW_023998422.1:2504363-2523795 GCF_014805625.2 Glossina fuscipes
AAGAACAGCAGCAACAGCATCAACACAACACAACACAACATAACACATATACATACATACATACATGCATACATATATATATATATATATATATATGCGCAATGTAACTGCCATTCAACATCAAATCATTCGACATTATATATATGAAGAAATGTATTGCGTGCACGCGTTGCTTCTATGCGTTTGTATGCGTTTAGATTGTTCGCTAACTAAACGACAATGCTGCAGTTGATGATTGTGTTGATGCTGATGTTGATGCTGATGCTGATGCTGATGTTGTTGTTGTTGTTGATTTTGCATACGAATGCTGTTGCATTCAATTTTCTAAAGTCAAGAAAAATATACGCAATCAACGTGAGTGAGAGTTTGTTTTTCATTTTTTTTTTTTTTTTTAATTTTTACCACCGACTTGATAGAGTTGAAAGCATGTGTGAGTATATTTAAATACATCAACGCTTTTAAGCACAAATATATATATATATATATATATATATTGTAAGTGGTAGTTTTGCGTTATCATTGTCTGGTTTGCTTGGATCAACTTACACCGCGCTCACCTGGCTACCACATCTGGACTTGAATAATATCCGTATCCTGCTGTAGATCAATATTTACGTCATGGTCCAAATAACAGACCCTATCCGTTCTGAAATGCAATACAATACTCTACCGTAGTCTACTAAATATAATCAAGAATCACGTTTTTACTTAGTTTTTATAATTATGTAATCATTGGTATTCTTGCAATCGAAGGACAGATGGGCGGGTAGATAAAACATAGCCATTTCTTGCGTTTAAAAAATGTATTTACTTTCTTATGCAATTAAAAAAAAAGTTCCTGGCTTTTCTCAACAAAACATACATACATACATTCTTGTATTCTAAACATTATTTACTAAATTAAATTCGTAGCATATTGATGGATAGACTTTTGCTATTATTTTGCTTTAAATTATTTAAAAGTTGCCAGTCTTCATAAGCCCTACAGCATGGTCTGATAGAACGTGTTACGCGACTTATAGAACTATTTATTTTGAGAAGCCCGTGAACTTTTCCTTCCATTTATCAAATAAATATATAAATATTATTATTGTCGTTATGAATTTAGCCAGAAAAATAGATTCCAAGACTAAAGTCTTAAAGAACTAGCATCTAACGCTAGTGACGTTATTGAAAACTCTATCGCACTGGAGATTTGAACTTACGACCATTGAGTATTATAAAAATAACAAACATGGTTTCTATTGAAAAAAAAAAAAAAAAAAAAAAAATATTTCTGTTGTCGGCGTTACGTCTCAAATTTTGAGTTTGTTTGACTAGGTTCCTGCGAGGAAATAAACATTAGAGACACAGGCAGCCTGGTGGGATAAATAGAAATCATTCCAAGTCGGTAAACTACTGTACAAAGTAAGTCTGTCGAAATCTTTGCATGGTATTGTTAAAATAACATAGGAGCTTGAATATACCGGTAATGTCAATAAAGGTGTAGGGTACAATTACGCTCATGATTTTGATCGATGCATAATTATTATGAGGAATTCATGTCTTTTGCATGCATTTATGAATTATTCCTTTCAAATTCATATAAATATATGTAAAAATATATATATAAATATACGCACACGCCCCTACGAATATATAATCAAACAAGTATTTTGCATGTTACGAAACGATAAAAACGTAAAATTTCATAAAAGAAAAAAATCGAGACATTCTCAAGTCACAAAATGTAAAAATGGCGTAAATCTCATAAACTTTATCGTTAGTGAATGCGGTTTATTTATAAACGAAATTGATTGAAGAGGAATTTTGTTGCTTTTTTCTCATTTGTTTGTACGCAATCAAGTTAGAGTGGTCCGTTTGCAGATCAATGATAACTAACTATTTTATTAAAATCATATGTCATTTTTCTTTTTCTTTTTTTCATCCACGATAACCCAATTCGTGTTGCAATTACATTTGGTCGGTTCGAATATTGGAAATTGAAGGATCTCTGCTATACTTAAAAGGCAGGCTAAATATCTTACCCGTCCGATGTCCAAAGAAATCGTAATATCCATAAAGTCAAGCTAACAAGAGGACTATCGCATGCGACGGCAATATTGTATAGAGTCCTGCGTATTATAATAACTATTATAAGGTCTGAAAGCCACTTATCCGAAAAGCTGAATTCACTTAAAACAAGTACGAAAGTTATATTTGGCGGGGGCCGAATCTCGCGTACCCACCACTAAGTTTTTCGCATTTTATTCTACAAGCCCTTTTATTTGATACCCATATCGCTGGTGCTATTAAGAATAAATTAATCGCCATGCCTTCCATATTCACCTTAAAATTAACCCAATATATCTTCTTTTAAGGAGTGCACAAGGTAGTTTTAAACATTCGGTCGGTGTTTGCCTTATAAGCCTATAAGCATATAACCTCGAAAAAGTGCAACAGAGTTTAATCACTTGTAACTTTTTCTGGGCATGGCGGATGGTTTCGATTTTTGAACGTAAGGAGTAGAGTGCGTCGTAAAGTAATTGTAGAAAATTTCAGTCTTCTAATTTTCATAATTTTCGAGTAACGAGCAAAAATCAAAAAAATTTTGTTAAAAAAAAACGGCTTTGCGTGAAGCCTGCGCTGCTGAAATTCCTTTTCATTTTTGCTACCAGGAGAGTGCCAATAACACAGGGATGGACAGACATGGCTAAATCAACTCAGAATTTCACACTGATCAAGAATGTATACATTATTTACAGGGTGTCTGAAGCTTTTTTTTTTTGGGTGTTACATATATTTCGGAAAAAAACAAAATGACTATATCCCCATCTTACAGTGGGGGATATAAAAACGTGACACTAAAGTAAATTTTGTGCAAAATTGTTATGATACGCGGCCAGAGAATCCTTCTCCAAGTAGTACACTTGGATTAAGTTGTTTATTAGAAAAAGAGACTAACGGCCGTGAACTGATGGGCTGCGACCCGCCGCTAGTTATGAGAACGAGATGCGTTTTTTTCTCAAAATTTTTGTGGCTTTGCAAACTAAACTTTGTATTGCGGAGCCAATAGTCGCAATAAAGTTTTCGAATATCAATTTTGATATAAAAACACCTTATGACTTGTGACTGCCCTGTGATGTAGCTCGGAACACTGTAATAAGTATTTCTAATTTTCAATTGTTGTTAGACTTGTTTGCTTCGTCTTAAATGTTAAATATTTGTAAGTGGCGTCAAATGTACAGTCCAGTAGTTGTTTTGGGAAATTATCTCAAAATGGAGTGCAAAAGATTTGCAATTGCAACTCTAACGCTACATAAGTTTCGGAAAAGCACAAATGTTGGAATTACATAAAAGAAATTTTGCTGAATTTCGCTTGAAGGGCGCTCCTTGCATTCGTGCAGAGCGGCATTCTGGTTATTAGCGACGGTATATTGCGTGCCGTAATGGTAGAAAATCCATGAGTAATGATGGAAGATATTGTTGAAAAGCGTGAAATCGATTATGCTCGCGTTTCGTCATTTAAGAAAGCTTGGACGTATATCTAGGCTAAATAAGGAGGTTGGAAAGGAGTAAGCAAATTCACCCACCTCACAATGAGGATTGTCTTTTGAATCGGTCGGTAATTTATTTATTTTTTTCATATAATCGATCGCTGAAGGCATGTCCTCTATACGTGTAACACGGTGATGGTCAGAAAAAGCCAGATGATGGCGCTTTAGCGAATGCGCGCCCATATCTGTAGGTGTTATTTCTTCACTGAGTGAGCAAGCACGATGGCTATGACTAGATTTGCTCTAGCTTCGTAAGTTGTGAGAACAATTAAATACCGACTTGGCAACCGCATCTCTTGTTTACTCGGATAACGGGGTAATGATAGTCGGCGGTGGGAGGTGAACTTTAACAACATCGTACAGCATATGATAATCTGAAGCAGTTACCATCTTTTTGGTCTACGCCCACGGAGGGAAATGATCACGACAGACATATCTTGTGAGCAACACCCTGGGATCGATCAAAAACTTACACAATCAACTAACACATCGTTATTTATGTTTATTACACAATAATTGGTCCAACTTTGTTTGTTCTTCTGGTCGAATTGGATTAATTATTACAATTTATTTAAAGTGTAGCCTTTTACTTCTTTATGTGCACGTATATGGCCAAAGACATTTTTTGGTAGATGAAATTTTCTAATAAATAAATAAATGCAAACATTAAGGCCCATCGGGAACTGGAAATGTTCTAAAACAAAACATCTTTCGAACTTATGCGTTTATTATACGCTACACCAGTTGCAGCGCAGGGTATATTAAATTTATATGGATGCAGCACCCATAGACAGATTCAAAAAATGATTCTGATTTAAGTTTGCTTCTCTGTCCGTCCTTAGAAGTTATTAGTGCCCACCCCACTAGTCGCTTGTTTGTTTGGAGATACTGACCCTAAAGAAGACGAATTGGAACGGATTATATTTTTTGTGAACATTCCCCACTTAGAGCCCTATTTTGAAAGGAATATTTGCAATATTCAAATAGTTCCAATAGAACTCACTGAATACTAGCCAGGCGTAATAAATAGATGTGAAAAATTTAGATTGGATGGAATCATATTTTGAATTCCCTCCCATATAGCTGAGTAAGTAACCCCGTATATGGCAAAAAGGTATAATTTCTAAAATTTCATAAACAAAATTGGCCCTTAATAATGTATTCATAAAGAAGCAAACTAACTTGGTCCACGTAGATCTACTTTTGAGACCTCATCCTAGATGTAGTGCTAGAAAATTGAACGAAAAAATCTCTATTCCTATAAGAGATGAAAGCTATGCCTTCACATCATTGCAACGTGTAATTTTTTCTATTTTATCACAAAAATAAATGGAGCATTGTATTACACGAAGCAATATATATATATATAATACAAGAGAACAAATATATTGTACTCACGCTTCTTGAATTGTTTAAAAATTAAGATTAAAGACGAGATTATTAGATCATACATATATTATTCAAATATTTATATATAAATATAGTTATATAAATGTGGATGCGTCGAGCTTGTTGCACAAATTATTTTTTTGTTTTGTTTTGGTTTACGTGATCAATTACTCAAGGGATGGCCCCTACTCGTGTAATGCGGTGACAGTCAGGAACAAGTGAAGGAAGCTGAAGAAAGAAAGAAAGAGGAAGGCAATGACCGCAACCCAGTGGTTGAGTGGCTAATCGGTGAATATTATGTCTTTACCGACTGAGTACTCAGCATAGCTGCGGCCGAAGTGAACTCTACCTACCTACTACGGAAATTTGAACCTCCAAGCTGTGACTTGGTGGTCGCGATTCTTACCTATTCGGCTACTCATGCGGATGAATGTCTTTACCTGTCTTTGAAAGTAGCCATAGCCCTAGGAAGTAGTTTTTTTCTCTTCGACTTTCATGTCTTTTACGCTCTTCTTAAAATACAGAAGAGACAACTACAGCATAAAAAAGATGGGAAGAAGTGTTTTTGCTCATACACATAGTTTGACAATTAAATATGTTAGGCTTTAAGTATAGAAATCTTGTTAAGAACCCGTCTAACATAACCAATCATAACTAACACACACATAATTATGAAATGAGACAACAAATGAGAAATTGATAATCTTTACACGATTGTCATCCAAGCATGTAATGTTCGTATATACCTATTATACATGAATTCATAACGTATGATTGTGAAAATTGTCCAAGTGTTACAACCTTGTGCCATGACATTATAAACAACACAATACCTACTATTTTCTCCATCAATAATTAGTTAGAGAATTATACTGAAGGCAAAGAGTAGAAAAAAAATAAAAAAAATAAAAAATCGAACATTGAACGAAGATTCTAAAAATAAATTCTAAGGGAAGCTGACAGCTTTCAAGCGCACCAGGTGCGCTTAACGAATTTATACTTGAGAAAAAAAGAAAAAGAAAAAAGAAAAAAAAGTTTCTCTTCAGGAAAACGGAAAGTTCGTATTAAAGTTACTCTCTTCATACTCGTTCTTTTTGCTATTGTTGTTATTGGTTTTATTTTTTATTTTTTATTTTTTGCTTAAGTGCATTTTCTAAATCGTTAATGTTTATTTAATTTCATGTGGTATTTAATTCTTTTGCCAGTTTTTTTCTTTTCTTACACTGTTATTTTGTTTTGTTTGTCTGTCTATTGTATAAAACATATTTAATAAATATTTATTTTCACATAATTACTAATCTTGATGTTTAAGCAACAAATCATTAATTGTTAATTATATCCGTAGTCTTATTCTTTAAAAATATATTGTGGTCATCGAGAATCTTTTTTTTTTTATTATGTTGTTATTGTTTACTTATTTATTTATTTGCTTTGCTTTGCTTTGCTTTGCTATATTCCTTGAATTGACCATTGATTGATAATCGTCTCAGTTGATTGACTGAACGATTCTTTACAATCACTTCTAATTAACTTAATGCTTTAGACACGATTTTCTCAACATTTTTATTTTATTTCGTTGTGCACTGTCGGATTTTCCTCTCAAGGTAATAATTAAATTAATTTGCTTTCAATCCAATTAAAGGGAAATAATATTTAAAGTTATGCTACTTACTCCCTTAATTATTATATGAGTTTAAAAAAAAATTCCAATTAAATCATAAGTGAAGAGGAACTTTTCAATTCGTCCCATTCAAGTATCATCAGTGATAGATTAACCCTTTTAAGCAGTTAACTGTGTCGACCTCTTTGCAAAATGTGCATTTGTAGGACTTTGCAAAAACTTAGCAATGACATGTATATTCCTCATGGGCAGAGTATAAGTAATATTCCGCATGAATGTGCAAGGATGTGGAGTGTATTTGTGAACGTCTTCGTTTCCTTGCAGATAAAACTATTCCACCATCAGTAATGAATTCACTCTGCCTGGGCGTATAACGTGAGACAGACGAATTTACTTACTAAAATACACTATTATGACAAACACACATTCAAAGACTTGAGAAGACCTAGCGACATAACGTAATCGGCTTAGTAAATACTCGCCTTACATAAATAGAAAAGTAAGGATGCTGTTGCAATTTTTCTAAGCATTATAAGCGATTTCTTTTTATAATAGCTATATATATAAATTTTTATTTATCTCTTATTATTTTGGCATAGCCTCAAAATATTTAAAATTTCTTAAAGTTTACGAATATATTCAAGTTTTCCATAAAATTGCAATTTAAACAGCAAATTGTCTTTACTTATTACTCATGACGTAACACAAAATGTTGCATTTTTTCCATTGCATATATATTCGTCATACACTGTTAACGGTTTAATTTACAAGCAACCACTGACCTAATCCTTGAAAGCCTCTACAAGAGCATAAGACATTCATTGTAATTCCATTAAGGATCACGTACACCCCCTAGGATATGAGACTTGAGCGCGTGAATACTGACTTGCTATCCGTGATTCTTATCCATTCCACTACTTTTAAAAGAAGTCATGAATTTTAACAATTTTCTTCACAGCGGAGTCTAAATAAAAGTAGTGAAGTAGGAGATAGTCCGTATAAGCGTTTATCATGAATGATAGTTAACTTAGTGGATAAGATTGTATTCTGATAAAGCAAAGAAGAAAAATATAGGAGTGAAGTAAGAAATATCCGAGGTCCTTATTAAATGCTAAGTTTATGAACTGAGTATTAAAGATAAGTCCGAGTATTTCACCTCTGTACAACCTTCAACATCTGGAAAAGTCGCTGAGGTACACCAGGGCGTCGCGATATAACATTCCTTGCCATTGGAAAAATTTTTATTCAATTCACTTCAGCATATAAGCATATCATCCCGAGTGTTTGCGATAATATTAAAACTTTCCCGCTTGCTAACTAGCGAGCCAATCGTTTGCAAGGAACAGACATCATTAAGACAGTTGCTCAATGCCCCTATGAATTTCCTTTACTCTGAAATCATTCTCACGAGAAGAAGTTAACTAAGATTTGAGCTCCAATTTCATAATGAGTCTTATTACTGCTTCCGGAAGTTGGTCGGACGATGTTTTATGCCGCACATGCACTGCTGCGACAAAAAGAACTTCAAACTATGTTACTGCTATGTTCCAACAAGCTGCTCCTCCTGCTTGTCAAATTAAATTGTATAAACAAATTTATTGGAAAATTTTCTTTTGTTCTTGAAACTTGATATTTATTCAAATCATTTCAATGACAAACTTTACAAAAGCTTATATATAGGAATTGTATGTCAAATATATCATCTTCGCTTGACATTTTGAATAATAATCTTTTAAACGTTGTTTGTAGATTATACAATATACGATACTTCATCAAAGAAATTCCATATAAGTAAGATGATGGTTTTAACTTGGTCATAGGAAGTCTCGTGTAATTAATGTTTTATAGATAAAAAAAAATGTCAAAAACGTGAAAGCTCTTGATACGCAATCTTTAATCTATGCAAAATTCGATAAGTGCTTGAGCTAATGTGTTTTATTACAAAATTTAATTTGCAATCTATTTAAAGAGATAATAAGTGAATGTTGTGACAAGATCAGGAAAATAGCCAGCCTATCATATGCAAATGAAAGGCGTTGAATACGATTTGCCGCATGTGGGAAATCGAGGTCATCATGAATATGATGAACTGACAAATGGATTTTAAATTTAATTCAATTCAGATAACAGCGCAAAAGTTTTTTGTGGGTGTAATGTGACCTCATTCTTTAACTCTATAGCAAAGAGACAACAATTCATTAATCAAAATTAGTGCTAAGTGCTTATTAATCAATCGATTTCATGTTCTTGCCCCCATGACGGTTTACTATTCTAGCTGGCATTTTGGATTTCAAACTAAAATATTTGAACCAAGATATACAGGTATTGGTCGTTTCGCCATTCAATATGAAAAAAGAACGAAACAAAGGGGAGAAGCTTTTTTTCTTGATCTTGATTTAGGAATCGGAGCTAACAAGTTCTTAGTTCTTAAAAACTATTAGTTGCCTTGGGGGTCGTCCTTGGCATATTTGACTGCAAATTTAGATGAAACTTTGCTTAGAAAAATTCCTGGGGGATCTATTTTTGTTTTTGGACTAACATTATGCCATCTTCTAAGTTCCCACGATAAAGAGACAGTAGGATGACGTAGTTCAAATTGTGAGGAATTTCAGCTTGTGCAAATGAAGGCCTAAGACTCGTCCATTGTAGGCAAAGTAAAGATTTATTACCGAGAGACAATAAAAAAACCGAGTGGTTCTCACCTCTTGCTTCTTCAGACAATATAGCGTAAAACTAGCAGTTGCTGTAAATTATTACCAACTACAACTGTTGTTTATAGCAAACCAAAGTGCAATAAATTTTCAAAAAACTTTTCTCAAAGTTGAAAACGCCTTTACACCTCACACCACTTGTTTTACAAGGATATATTAAGTTTGTGCGGATGTATGCGACACCCAGAAGGACTAGCGATAGACCGACTTTTTATTATATCTTTCGTCGATTCAGAAAGGGGTTTTAAGTTTGTTTGTCTGTCTGTCCGCTAACCTGCCTTGTTTTCTCGTATTCTATTGCTCTTGTGTTGAAGAAGATGATATCTTAAAACATAACTGTGCGATTTACTTCAGTTTCTTTTGCGTTTATCTGATAAGCAAGTTAATTCCAGGATTTTATGTAAGCTCAGTAGTTCATTAGCACTTTTATTAAACGCCTTTGTACAATTCTTTAAGGTCTGCCTCGTGGATGCTTATTGGGGATATAATCACGGACTGTAACGCTAGAAGATCGTGAAAAAGAAAGCATAATTCATCCGTCCTTATTTACTTATAGACGTTAAAGTATATATAAAATAAAGTCGCGATTACAAAGAAAGCCGAGGATTTTCTTTTTCGAGCGCTTTTCTTACAAATTACAATTAAACCGTAATATAAGATTGCATTTGACATTCGGTTGTAGTCAACAAATTCGAGACTTAATTCGGTTCGTGCACAAATCTGACATATCTTAAACTTACATTGTTTTTTGGATTGTTTCGTTTAGAGAGAAAGTGTTTTTTAACGACCTTTATGGGTTGAGCAGAAATTTTCCGCAAATTAATTGAATTTACTGGCTTCAATGACATCTAAGTGTATTTTAACCCTGTTAGATGAGAAATCGTATCAATTTCTTTGGCTTCCATTTGCGTGCATTATCTTAAGCGCATAAGAGAAACTCGTTTAATAGCTTTTGAAGACTATAATAGTGAGCTAAGCCATAATATAGAGCCGTACAGTCACCGCTATATATTTATTTCTTTCAATCCTTTCCTCCTTCTTTAATCTACCGCTCAGGGTATGTCTATCACACAAATATACACGGTGGCCGTTAGAAAGGATTATCGATAGATCGGGGAGAAGAAATGCTAGGAGGCTTTATGTGCGTTCACCTTCAAAATGAAAACATCGCGAAGCGAAAGATCACTGCATGTGGGTTGTGCTGGAAATAGGCAGTCGCGATTAAAAATTAGAAGTCGCGGCGGTTTGTTCTGTGGTATACGATATCAGTATGGGCACAGCCTATTTTACATTGATTTTCAAGGGCATCGATTGATTGCACTGGATTCACTCCCATCGCCTAGAGATCTTCTGCTATATTCATTACTGTATATCATCGAGTGTCTTCAGGCAAGGTCAGTAAATCGCCACCCACCCCAGCGAATTGTATTCTAATCTGGATCTTGGATATATTTATTTTTTTCTTTACAATTTACCTTAAGAATATAATATATGATCAATTTTCATCTGATGTCCTTTATAGAATTATTTACCTGTAAATAGAAAGAGAGAAAATTCTTTATAAATTATTTGAGCATATATCAAGTAAATTTTTCAGGAAGGGCAAGTAAGGGTCTTGAGGCTAATCTTTGAACTCTGCCAGGTGAAATATATATTTTAATTGCAAACGTATCTCTTGGAGCCATAACGACTTTTCAACGATGGCCGCGCTTGGGCCGAAATATATCAGTGTACCACATTTCATAAAAATATCCAAAAATAGCTGACTCTAGATTGAACATAAGAAACTAAAAAGGTAGACGGACAGACAAGCTTTGATTGGTATAATAAAAGTTGGGTCTATCTCAAGCGCTGCTCTGTATTGCATACATCTATACAAACTTAACATTCTCTTGTATCACAAGTGGTTTTGTGTATAAAAAGTCTTTTCTTCGTTTTGCTTTGCGTTTCAAATAAATTAAATACATGTCGCGTAATCGAAACTATAAAATGAACTTTTAAATTTTTGGGAAAATTTATTGTATATCAGTATTAGGCAATACGAAAGGCCACAAGTCTGAGACGCTATAGAAATACTGAAAAAAAAAAACTTTAACAAAGATCGCAAGCTTGACTGGCTGCTAATCTATCTAATAATGACATAATAATAAAACTCTCAGACAAACTTCGCCTGCATATATAAATTAACGTTTTGAAATTGCATCGTTTGCATATATAAGATGGCTAGGGAAACTTCACAATTACGCCCACAAATTACAGAGAATAATTTAAAACAAAAATAAAATAAAAAAAATTAGACATGAATCTTCGCAAACTTTTCTCTTTATATATATATACATACGTTCTATGTGAACATGAATTTATTTCATAGAAAAATAAATTGAATTAAATGCACCACAGAAGAAAACCCCAACAGCGTATGTCCGGTAAATTAGAAAAACAAAAACAAAAAAAAGTGCATGTAATGAAACAGAAAATAAGTATTTTTCTTGCCTATGTATATGTGTGCAGACACAAATTAGATACCGTTAGCTGTAATAAGGCTAAATAATAATAAAAAAAAAAAAAAAAAAAAAATAGCGAACGCATACAAATACAAAAGGCTATTAACTTGGTAAACAACCGACAGAATCTCCAAAGTGACATTAACCTACAAGTCGCGTTGTGTAGGCGCCTAATATGTATAAATTGCACACATACATGCACAGCCGTATGAACGAGCATATGCATGTTTCAAAGAGCAGATCATAAAAAAAAAAACAACTCCATGTCCGAACTTATTATTTTTTTTTAATTTTGTTACGGCTATCTTGTCAAATTCCATAATATAAAGAACTGTGCATAGATGCTAAGGAAGAGCAAAAAAAAAAAAAAAAAAAAAAAAAAGAACGGACAAATTAGTTTTAAAATAATCGCATGAAAACAAACAAAGAATAAAAAAAAAAAAACAAAAAAGTAATAATAATAATATGTAATAAACCGTCACTGGATTAAAAGCCACACGTCCCAGTGTGTGTGCTATCCATGTTCGGATGAGGTTGCGTACAAAAGTACACTCTTTTTTTCTCTTTTTTTTTTACAATGGTTTCGAACATATGGTTATATATGACATGCATTGTATATATGTCGTACGCAATCCATAGATGGTAAAATAATATCAAAAAAACAATTTGACTTTTATTATAGCAATTTGTTCAATAGATTTACCGACGAGATAGCAGTTAAATGGCAGAAATAGCAACAACAACAGAGAAAACGTAAGATAGCAATAACAGCGTTTGGAGGAAAAGCCGATATTCAGAGATAATGTAACGTCGACAATGTTTCCATTTTAAAGGAATCGAAAAATATAAAAAATCAATTAAATTATTAAGAAAACGTAATAAAGCAGGCGTTGGTGGTATCGACTAAGCTCTAAGACTATTCAAAATTTTCGTAATGATTTTAAGGATCAATGCTATAGTTCGCTAAACATTAACATTCTTACGCCCTCAACCTATTGGCATCGTTCTCATGCGGTCCCATACAGAGAGTAAAGAAAAAGTTTGTGGCGTTTGTGTTGTCAGTAGAATTTTTTCTTTAATGCCGTCAATTACTCTGGAATTCGAAGGCTGGGAAAAATTGATTGCAAAATGATACCTCAGACAGGAAACATGTACGCCTTGCAAGTATGCTTCTCGAGCTTGTCTTTCTAATAACTCGAGCAATCGTTTTCTTTTCTTTTGCAGCTTCACAATCGGATTATCTTGTGGGCCTTATGAAATTTTTTTCAACACATCGAAATATGCCGATTCCAAGCGAAATCTTCTGATCCTTTTACAACATTTTGAATCGTGTTTTCGTCAAGGTTTTCCTTTGCTATTCTAAAAACGGAATTTTTAACTCTACGACAAGAAAGCTTAAGGAAAATAGAGAATATTTTCCGACCGTTTCCGACTTTGAGAGACTTTTTTTTACCCATTAGCGAACGATGAGAGTACATGCAGCAAAAAAGTTTCAAAAATTCCGCAAAGTATATATGTTGTTAAGCGTTGTCAAATGGAAATCGATTAAAACATGTTCGCCTACGTAACATGCTCCTGTTCATAGAAATGAAGATATCGCCTTCAGATCTGATAAAAACATCGCACATAGATTGCTATTGGAAATGGGCCAATCGGCCAAAGATGCCATGCAAAACACATATAAAAATCGAAACAATCAGCACGCCCAGCCCTTATATTATAAAGCATATTGGTCTTTTTCAGTCCTTTTTAAGGTAAGGGCAGCAGTTGTGTAGAAGATTCACTTACTGTCGTATATAATTTGCTTACTTTTTTTCTGCACACAAGGCTTACGCTTTCAAATGCAAAAATCGCAGATAAGTAGGTCTCTTACACTTCATAAAAGCCACTCCCTTTCTTATGAAAACATGATGGAATGGACTGTAAATCGTAGTTAAAGGCTAAAGTCTAGTGTCTATGGATTTGATATTTAGGTTTCATTGAGGAAATTGTAGAACAGAAGCTGAAGTTAATTAATTAATTTACATTCCTTCAAATTTTTAGAAATTTGACACAATGGGCGAGAATAATTGTTCTAGAATATGACGGAACTTGATAGAATCTTACTGTAGTCTATCTTAGCGTAGCTAACTGTAGCTCGAAATTCGATTACAAAATTATTTAACCCATACGGGGCCCCGAATTTCTTCGAACACGATCACCAGCAAAGAAATTTATTGCTTTCTTTATATTGTTCACTTTTAATAGAAAAACTTGTGTACTATAGAAATCATCCAAGTCGCAAGTCAACTCGCACGAAAAAGATGATTGCATACCGTGTGTGCAGCTCGCCTCTTTGATAATTTTTATTGTGATGAGCGGATTGAGCACCGCATGTGCAATGCAAGGTAAAATAAAAATGCATTCATAAAATTGATAAACATTTAAGTCAAAAATAGTTAGACGTCATAAAATCGCTTTCAATAATGAGGAACAAAGTATAATGCAACGAAAACTTATAAGAAACAGAAAAACCTTAAAAAATCGTAAAGTAATTGATTGTACATTGGATGGTTGATGATGATACGCGAAATATTCTCCCAAGCTTAACCCAGAATTAACGACCCAAGCTGTTTCCAGGGTGTTTCCAAATTTTAATTTTTTATACCTCACAGATGTTTTTAGTTCAAAACAGGTCTTAGCTCCTTTATTTAGAATGGCCGTTAATTGCTTATCATTCTCATTGAGCAGGCGGTGTGCAACCAGTCACGAACGTGTTAATTTGAGATTTCTACGTCATATAGACAACTGTAGACCCCACTGGAGCAATACCCAGAGGGAGTTGAGATAGATCCGTTGTTTATTGCACCGATCGAATCCGAAAGTGACTCTACGCTTGTCTGTCCGTCTGTCCGCCTTGCTTGCATATGTTCAACCTATAGGTCCAAGATATTTTTTGATATTATAAACAATATTTATATTTTTCAAATCTGATGCACCGACATGTTTTCTCCCAAGGACGGACTCTACTACAGAGGTTTCGATCGGATCAATGGTTCACCCACTTCTCATATAACGTTTTATTTTGAAAAATCACTATGTGAAAAACTGGCTTAATAGAAATAGAATGTGATGACAGGCCACATCTCACTATAATGTCTTTGGATTTATTTATATTTTAAATAAAGAGTTTTTCTATAATTAAAGCTTTTTTTAATTACATTAACTTGCTAGAATGGTCCATAATTGCCAGAAAGGCAGTTGAAAGCAGATGTTATGTTCGTTACGTTCGTATCTTCCTTTCAAAAATACTTAATAGTCGTTCTGCATTTGAAGAGAACATATCTCGGCCCATAACACAAGAATATTTAAATTTTTATTTTTATTTTATTTTATCTCATTTTAAGTGTATTCCACAGTATATCTAAGACTAATAAGCGCAGCTAAAAGCCAGTCAACCTACTTTAGTGACAGAGTATAATAAAAATAAAATAAAAAAAAAAATGTGTTAACAAGAATTTTATGATGGTGACGGCTGCTTTAACATGTGACTCAGAAATTCCGATGACTTTGGAAGCAATAAACTTGAAACAAGTGTTAATGGTCTGCTGTCGATTACTTGTCTATAGTTTAGTTTTTGAATATATTGAAATAACGTGAAATATATTTTATATATATGTATATATATATATATATATATATTTATGGGTATATATCTAATAGCAATCTATTAATATGGCTAAATGAAATCAATTTCTGTTACACATAGCTCGCAATTAAGGTATTGAAATGTGCTCCCTATGAGAATCGTGAAAAATGTTAATGACGATTGCGTTAACACGAAGGCGGCTTGTTATACGACATGTGAATATAAAATAATTGCATTAACACTTTTATATCGTTTTCTCAGTTTGTTTTCTTTTTTTTTTTTTTTTTTTTTTAGCAAAACTTCATAGGTTATTTTGCAAATTTATAAAAAACAATTAAATTCGACCTGAGTGGAGATTTTTATATTCATCGCCAGCGCTTGTGTATAAATTTTCGTTGCAAGCGAAAATGTAGTCAATCGATATAAGCAGTCGTGCATTGTACCACATACGCTCGACGTCATGTATATATCAAATTATAATATTTTAAGGTTTGACCGCACTTTGTAGTTATATAATAAAAACTTTAAACTACATTTACCTAAACTGCTTGGCTTAATTTATCCTTTCAGGAATTATGGGCAAGCTCTTGTTTGATTTGTCTAATTATTTTACCCATCATCGAAGGACGATTTACAAAAATTTTTGCAAAGCCCAGAAGAAAGTGTCAAATTGTGAATCGATTTAAGCATGAGCGTCTGTCCATCTGTATAATGCCTGTTGTAGATATTCCCCTGGCCGCAAAATGAAGTTGTCGGCTTCAAATTTTACCAAAGCATTCGGAATTGCTGTATGTGGTTTCATAACGCAAATGAGTCAAACCAGTCCAAGGACACGCCTACCGCAGCACATGAACTGAGAATACCTCAAATGGCAAAAAATTGTTTTTTTGCTCCACACTCGACACTAGAGCACATAAATTTACTGAAATTTGAACGCATATTCTAGGGGCGATTTTGCAGTACCTGGAAAAAACTTGCCACGCCTACACGCCAATATGATAGTGTACGTTTCTTTTCAATACCATTATAATGCCCAGGCGCAAGCTCCAAAAACGCCATAAAGTACATAAATGCTCGTAAGCATGTCCGTCTGTTGGTGTGTGTGTCTGCAGTACACATTCCCAGTTCGCAAAAATGAAGATATTGCTGTCAAACTTGAGAAAGCGCTTGAGGTTCTTGCCTACAGATTGGTGATGAAAGTGGGCCAAATCGATCGAAGAATACGTATATAGAGCAACACAGCCCGTTACTCATAAACTACAATAGAGTCACAGTAAAAATTTTCAAGTATGCCCTATAAATATGGCAAAAGTCCGCCAAGCCCAGCCATTATTATATAGAGCATGTTAAGTCGTTTTATTCCGTTTCAAGATAAGAAAAAAGAGTCGTCCACAGTCGAATATAATTTTCGTATTTATGTAATTTCACGGAGCGGGAGATTTCTTTAAAAAAAAAAAAAGTCTGTAAAGGGATTTAAAAGTACAGACTGAAAATTTTACAAGTTTGAGATCGCAATTTAGATGAATTGAGAAAACGATTAGTGTTTTGTTAATCGTAACAAATTGGATTAGATTTTCCGATCGATGCCGCCACATATGCTGCCCAAAAGTGTGGATAGCTAGTGGTGTGGATACCCCGAGATGTGTATGTGACATATATAGAGTATATGCGACGAAGGCATGATTAAGCGAGAAAAAGTAGAAACAGCAGTAAAGAGTTTAATATGCATTCCAATTGAGTGCGCCAACGGTAAACAAAGATCGTTAGTAGTAGTTAGTTTTCCGATTATCGTATGCATATCTCTTTAGTTGCTTTCGGAGTGAAAGCCAAGTCATCCTCTCTGCGGTTAAATAAAACACACAAGCACAAGTTCTATATGACAATTTGCCAAACTTTTGCACGAATCACTTCTCTCTCTCTTATTAACATGATTGGCTTGCTTGAGCAACAAAAGGTCATGGCTAAAGAATTGAGCTTAAATCAAATTTATTCATTTATCGAGTCGAATGGCTTACGATCATTAAGACTAAAAATACAATTAATTAAAATAACAGCAATTAAATTAATCAATATATTATTAATTAATTTCTTTAGTGACATTGAAATTATAAATTGTTGTAAATTAATTAAAATTTATTAAAAACATCTTGAGATAGGTCCATTAACACACCGTAATTTGAGAAGATACGGTAATGTCTTAGCAAACTTGTTGTTGTTGCATACATCTAAACACATAACCGATTCAAATCAAGTACGTATTAATTGTCAAAGACTCGTTAAGAATCAATCAAGTCTGCTTTAACATTACCACGAGTTCATTGTTAGTATTCTGGATATCCCAAGTCGACAGATAATCAACTGGTTTAGATTAAAGGTCAAGGCCTATGACAAGATTGAAAAAGCATTTCAGAAAAATCTTTCTTATTTATATGATTTTGAGAAATCAGTTACGGAAATAACATACATTTTATTAAACATTTTTTTTATTTAATGAATTTCGGAATTAATTGTTTAACTAATATTTCGAAACGATACTTTAGTGAATCCAAACTCTCTTTTATTTTTTATTGAAGCTTTGTTCAAATAATCTGAATAATGGCGCGAATAGGGATAAAAGTGAACAATTTCTTAATATGGTTCACGGTGAGGGGACGTTTCATAAGATATTATTTAGAAAATTGTTTAGAAAATTTATTTATAAATTTTATTTAGTAACAAATTTCTTATATGAAACTTGAAGATAGTGCGACGAAAAGACCGGGCAAAAAATATGTAAGTATTGATGACTAATAGCAATTCTTATAAGCAGCTAGTGAAAGAAAAAAGGGGATGAAAGTGAAAAAGAGTACAAATCGTAACAAATAAGCGAAGCAAAAATGTCAAAGAAATGCAAGACTTAAAAGATCTTTCATTGTCAAGGACGTCTGCTTCGAATAATGGAAAAAGAGAACAGTCTTTGATTAGAATACAACAGGCGTAACATTCGCAAATAATCTTGCGGCGAAGAGGCAGCCTTAAAAGAACTAAACGGATGTCTTTCTCTGTAGTCGGACTGCCATGGAAGCGCTTGATAAGAGAAATTGTATCATGACAAGTGTTAATTTCACCGAGAGGGAGCGCTCTTCCGAAGACATTATTGTACCATATGTACATCTTACATTGGATGTGGCGACAGCCAAAGAGTTTCATGATGACAATAGTTTAGTACAAATTTGCTAGAGAATCGGAGAAGTGCATGACTTTGGACTTGCTCTGCAACTGGCTGGTTGATAAAAAGACAGTAGAGGTGCCTAAAGACAGTTCTCGCAGTGACATGATGTTATGCCTATATGGCGAAATCACACGTTGTTACCAAGCTGTGGATTATCGTTTGCCATCAAGATAATCTTCCGTCGGCAGCTATCCTAGTTGAAGTTGCAGAGATATCTTGAACAAATTATACTATAACTGGTACAACTTGAGCTTGTTGGAAATGAAAATAAAGGGATCCGCCATAATAAGAGCGACATTTCAGCCCGCGCTCCGCGTATGGATGAATCAGTCTTTTACAACAAATGTAGCCACTATCGCTGACCGGATTTGAACATGTAAGTAATAAATGGCAAACTGCCTTATTCTTCTTAGCAAGACTTAAAATAAATAGATTATGTTGAATAGTCTTTTATATGTGTCCATGTCCATTAAATAATAATTTCTAATTGGAACCTTTCCATATTTTGTCATGCATTTACGTAATCGTAAACTTGTGAATGGCAATCCTTTCTCTCTGAGTTTATTGAAAATGTTTAAAACAATGTAGGTTTATGGAGCAAAGTTTTTCTCCTTTGTCAATAAAAAGCAATAAATATTGTAAAATATTTGTCTTTTTCATAGGTTTGTTATTTAAAACACTTAAACTTAATATCCCAACCAACCCACTTGAGTAAATTTTGCAACAAAAATTTGGGAAAATTGGCAATATCTGGAAATGGTAGCATTTTGTGTCGAATGACTTAAAAAAAAAAAAAAACCTAAAGAGAAAAACATGTTGAAACATTATAGTC
>NW_023998422.1:2523805-2529125 GCF_014805625.2 Glossina fuscipes
AAAAACTTAGGAAACATTAGTAAACTGCTGTCCATCTAAGAGAGGAGAGGAAGAATGAAGTCATTGCTTTTAATTCGAGAGTTCTTTTCTTCATATACGACGCTTACCATTAACAATGCATCATAATTACCTCGTTTTACATTTTATACAGAAAAAAAAAAATATATTGTCCGTTATTAAAGTTTGTATTAGAGTCGATGTTTGAAATCCTTACACCCATCACAGGGACTGTATACACTAGTATGTTCAAAAAATAAGACAAACATAATTTTGTCTTTTCTATATCTATTTGTTATATCAAATTTATTTCGTCGCCTTCAAACTGATCCCATCAGATCATGTACACTTACGCTAACGTTTTTCACACTCCTCGAAACACTTATTGTAGTCGATTTCCGGAAGAGTCTTCAAAGTTTTCTGCTAGTTTCAGTGTTTGCATCTCTTTAATCGAGCTTTTGTGTCCGAATTGATCTTTTGTGTTCAAGCAATAGAAGTATATATATATATATATATATATTGTTAAATTTGTTTGAATGCATGCAACACCCAGAAGGGCTTGAAATAGATCCTCCTTTTTTATATTAAGCTTGTCTGGCCGTCTTGTTTTCTTGTGTTCAATCCGCAAGTCGCACAATTTGAGGTCTTGAGATTACGTACACCAACATGTTTTTGCCAAAGGGCGAGTGCTATTGAAAACGGTTCGGATCGGACAACTTTTTTCGACCAACTCCTATGTAACACCTTACTTTGCGAAATCGTTAGAAAAATAACTCCATTAATCGAAGTGGTCTGGGGCATTTAACGACGGCGTGTAGTTTCCTTACTTGCTTCCTTATAGCGAGCAATCACTCAAAAAGAAATGGGGAAAGGGAAAAAGGTAGGCAGCGACCGCCGTTTAATGTATGGTAGTTGGCAAGCATTATGCGTTTAGCCACTGAGCACTCACTATAGGTATGACTAGGTATGGTCAAACCTCGCTAAGATTTGAAGCCACCTTGATAATAATGACTGTTATCTATTCGGGTATGTGGCAGGCATGAAATTCTCTTACAAAACCTTATAGATAATAATTGATGCAGCTGAGCCCAACATTAACAGCAAAATCTAGATCGCATGCGGACAGACAAGCTCAAATCGACTTAGAAACCGATTCGGAATCGATCGATATAATAAAAGGCGGGTCTATTTCAAGTACATTTGAACAAACTCAACACATCCATATATGATGTAGGGTAACCTAATAAAAATTTGGAAGTCTTTTGTTAAGAAACTGTTCGCGGCTAAAAAGCTCATAACAGATTGCATTCATTGTTATCATTAACCCCGATTTTTCTACCATTCCGAAAAGCAGGGATTAGATGTGTAAAATCGATCGATCACCATTTATGATGTTTTGCACTTTCTATTGCAAAATAATCCAAATCTAACATTTCGGAGAAACCGTAAATGCGCTTGATGTCCGCTGCGATAAATCTAAAAGAGCATCTCTCAAGCGAAATGTTGAAACAAATTGACTGAAAACAATTGAAAAAAAAAACAAACATAAATAACTGCAGGCCTGAAAGATACAAGACATACAACTATCGTAAAACCAGATATTCATAGAAAGAAGACGAAAATACTGCATTCAGTGTGAGTAGAATTTTTTAATGTCTACGACGTGCTTTCGTACGTCTATTATATCAGATCATATGTCATATGTTTTCCATATATAGCAAATTAAGTTTAAAGCTCTGCTTTCAAGAACCTTCTCACTCTTAAACGATGCTTTTGATAATCGGGATCGAAGTTTTTCTGAAGCATTTGATGAAGAATATATACAAATAAAAAAAAAAAAGTGTTATATGACGTACGCGTTAAAAGCGCATAAAATTGTAGCATTTCTAGTCCAATCTGAAGTACGGAAAAAATAGAACTTTGTTCGATTGGTTACAGAAAAGTTCTACAACTGTGAAATGTCGAATTGAAGGCAATCTCTTATAAGAACTTGCAATGCAGCCGGTTCGCCATTAGGAAAAGTTTAGCAAAGAGACGTTGCCTTCCTCGGAGCTAAAGCTACAGCGCTTACGCCAACAGCATTTTTTTTTTGTGTTATATTTTTTATCTAACGTTCTTTCTTCTTCTGTACACCGTTTAGATGGTAAATGAAATGACAAACTAAATATAACTCCTACGGAGAGTGTTTGGCAGGTTTGCTGGAATTAATAAAGACAAACATATTATAGATAAAAAAGCCACACAAACCTGATTATTTGTAACTTGTTTGATTTTAACAACTAACTGAACTCAACGACGGCATTAAGTTTTATTTTCCAATTTTCATGCCACAAGTATACAACCACACACAAACATTTCGATATCAGAAAATTTCACTTTTCATAAGATTGCAAAGGAGTGCATAGTTGTATCTTAAAAATGTTGTCCTCTTAAATAATATCCGGAAAGAAATATATGACATTTTTTTTAGACAAAAAGCAGAACAAGGTTATAATATGTCGTCGTTTCTCTGCCTTTCCGTCAATTACCTTCACGATTGGAAGTTTTATTTACGTGAAAGTTAGTAAGAACAGCTGAAACTTTGCATACATATCTTCTTAATTAGAGGCTCCATATCAATTTGGGATACGTTGCGATCCGATCACAACTCAAAGTAACTGTTAATATATATATGATTTCGAGACAATTTAGTCGTGTCCGTCCCTACGTTGTACACGTCTGGTTTTTGCAGGAAAACTATTACAGAAGGTTGTCCTCGACGATCACGTATGAAATTCGAACCTACACCTATCTTACTGCAAGTTAAACTATGTGTCACGTTTGGGAATGCCGCCGCCCACTCACCACTCAATTTAACGTGCTTGCCATAAAATTTTGACATCATGTATTCGTGTCTGTCCGTCTGTCCATTATCGATTTTTTTAATTTCTATTTCCCTGAAAGAAAGAAAGTTGAAGAACGAAAGTGCACAGCTTCTGCTTTGAAAGCATGAAAATGCATGAAAGCCGCCTACACACATGCCCATCTCACTTCAGAAATTGAAATTGAAAATTCGAATGAAAGAAAACTTACACTATTTTTTCAATAAAGTAAAATCCAATTATTGGTTATGCAAATTTTAATGCAAATGTTTAATAAAATCTTGGCAGTTATGTGAAGCGACAACGGCTTCGATCGCTCTAAACTTCTTCCTTTCTTCTTTCTTATTTTCTTCTATTGCATACAATGAACTTTGTCGTCTTCTTATTCTTCTTGTTGTACAATTAGTAAAAATATTTATCTATTTTTGAGATGATAGGTATTGAGTATCCGCCCAAAAGTGATTATATAACTTCTTTTTTTTTTTTTAAACTTGTTTTGCTATGAAAGGGTGAATGTATAAAAAAGCCAAGCAATGCTTTGTCTTCGAATAACAATAACACGAACAGAATCATAAAAGTTTCTTTTGAGTTGAAAATGCAAATATTAGTTAACGCCTGCATGTGGCGCTTGTGTAAAGTAAAATTAAACAAGAAAAAGAACAACATTTTTGTGTGTGGATGCGAGACCTAAAAATGTATGTCGTGAAAAATATTTGAGTGCTGTTTGCTATCATGAATATGTCAGATAGTAATTTAAATAATAAAACTGACACACACACACACACAGACGCGGGCGCGCGCGCTCGCGCTTGCACGAAAACATGAGTGCATACACATGCTTACAAAGGAAAAGTGATAAATTGTATTAAATTTTCATAAAAGTGAATTGTTTATGTTTTTCAAGTTGTCATTGTATGTGTTTCAACAGAAATTTTTCCACGTAAAAAAATGCATTTTGCACGCAACACCTAACCAACCATATGGATTTGAGTGTATGAACGAATGAATGAATGAATGAATGCCAAAAATTATGTCATGGGTGACCCAAATAAAAGCGAATTTCGCATGCAAGAATTCAAAGGAAATAAATAAAACCATAGAAGAAAAAGCTTAAGTCACAATCAATTTTAACTTTCATTTCATTACCCGTTAAAAGTGAGATGAAATGAAGTAAAAGCGAAATTGCTAAACACACATAAGCGCACACATGGCACATGGACGCGCTCAGATGCATACGCGTTCCAAAAGTAATTCAATAAATACGATGCAATAAACATAAATGCGATTATTAACCTAAATCTTTTTGTATTGCATCTCCTCGCTTGGGTTAATTATTAAAAAAAATTATTAAAAATTCAGAAAGTAATATTAATGAAAAAAATAAATAAATAAAAAACGCCCATAAATCAGAAGTTACCAGAACGAAATGAATATGAAAACGTCTTTTAATACTTGGAGAAGAAATTACCCGGTGTAAGAAAAATCCCTATTCGAAATCATATTGAAAACCTTGTAGCTAAACACGAACACAGCGTTCTTCTCATCCGAGTACTTACAAGGATTAAAAATGTCTAAGACTTCGGGTTGCGATATAATCACTTACTAAGTCTTAAGACAATTTGAAAAAGAATTAATGTCTTCTCCCTTCCTTTTTACCTATAATCCGGGCTGACCGTACAACCATACCCACACATTTAGAGGAAATTTTCTGTCCGTCCCGAGCATTTACGATTTGGGTTAAAGCGCATGGGTATTTCGAACCGGAAAGGTATTAAGTTGTAATAATACCTTCCATCAAATACTAGTCGAAAACCTCACAGTGATCATTATTATTACAATTGCGTTTTAGTGAATGTCTGTTTTCTTTCAGAACAGAATTACAAAATAATCTTATCTTCGTTCAAATGCTTCATTCATAGTATCAGCATAAACTCTTCTTTCTAACTTCCTGAAATGTAAACTAACCGTGTGAGCAAAAATAAAATTTCCTGATTAGCAAAGAATTTGGAGGCGATTTAGCCGTCATCACCAACGACCTACCCATCGAGCTGGATAACATATTCCAAATAATCGAATTTCGACCAGGCGGCATCGCTTTCTAAGTCTACTTGGCCAAGATGAATTCCCGCGGCTTGAGCGTATATTTGTTGGTTTGTTCTCATTAATTCATGTTGAAAAAACTAATGTGAATGGGTATGCCCAGTTTTGCCCCTCACTGCCGTCACTTGCCAATTTGTCCAGTTTTAGTCTGGGATACAGTAATATAGATAGGACTTTGAGCCTTGGCCCCACTGAAATGAGTTGTCTACCGACTTTTGCTCATGTGTACAAAGATTAGAACAGCGCATTGAAATTTCACCAAACTGATGCGAGTGGCCATGTCAGGCTGCCCATTTCACAATAGGAAAACCTGCAATTTTCTTTCCAGACTTCGCAGAATACTGGCAGTGCAATGAAAGCTC
>NW_023998422.1:2534125-2559980 GCF_014805625.2 Glossina fuscipes
CATAGCACCACGCATATAAAAAAATGAAACGAAAATTCAAGTCAAATCAAAGCGAAAGACTTAAGACACAGACCTCAACGAATCTAATCTAATCTGCCGACAAGTTGAAATAAGAAAAATAGCAAAGAAAAAAAAGCTTGACCGCTTTAAACACTTGTGAGTATATCGGGAATTTGCACGTTAACGCTATAAACATATGTGTGACAGAGCTTTTAATAAGCAACAACAATAACAGGAGCAGCGGTATTAACTTAGGCATAGTGTTTTGACAAGACATTTCGGTAACATGTTCTAGCAGTTTGTCATCGCGACACACATGCGACAATCGGTATAAAATAAATATAAAGACAAACAAAAACAACAACAACAATAACGACAAGTTGACTACCTCTACTAACTATCACTATATTGTAAGTGTGTCCGTTTATAAGCCGGCCTATCTACATAATTGGCACGATTTGAATGCATGCAATTTTTTACAGCTTTCATTTAAAAAAGGAGATCATGATTTTCTCTCTCTCTCTCTCTCTCTCTCTCTCTCTCTATATATATATATATATATATATAAGTTTTTGACCAGCGGTGAATATCTGCATATTTGTCTTGGTTAACCAATAATTCGCGATCTGCAAGGCTTATACATATATCATTGCCTACGATTTATGTTCACATATATAATATCTTTGTATGACTGACTGACTGCTTGAGTTTGTTGTCCGCAGAGCGTCAGGTTTTTGTATTTTTCTTTATGTTTTTTCTTTTTTTTTTTTATCCTCTTTTTGATTCTTTTCATAGACTTATTCATACTTTGTCAGCCTAGAGCAGGCTTTTAATTTTGTTAAGCCTCACAACTTTTAGGCTTACTTTTTTTTTGTCCACAAATCCGCATGCTTGAGCTTACACATATGGTGTTATATTTGCCAGTTATTCATTCACTCGTTCATTCATTTATTTATTTATTTTATTTTCTTTCTTTTACATTTTTTTTGTCCTTGATTGCTTTGATTGGATTGTAAAAATTTTTGTTTATTTATTCTTTTGGTTTTTTTTTTTTTTTTTTTTTCCCAACTCCAATATGATATTTCTGGCTTTTGAATCATATTAATCATCGTTTGAGCTTTAAACTTTAATGTCACCACAGTATGGAGATACAAGAGCTTTACACCGATCGTTGATTGTTCTGGCTGCTGCATAGTCATAGAAACAATAAAAATAAAAGGGTGTGTAACTTTGATTTGATTTTGAACATTTTACACATACATAGTATAATATGAACTGTTACGTATGAAAGTGGTATAAGTATATTTTTCAAAAAAAAAAAAAACAAAAAAAAGAAGAACAACTTAACGACATTTTTATTCGAATTTTTTATATTTTTAATCACACGTTGTTGCATTACCATGCTTTGTTCACATCTTATTCTAGAGTTTTAAGGCACCATTGAAAAACGCTTATGTACGTCTTCGGTTCTTCTTTAATCTGCAAAAGTCATTTTGGTATTCAAGTCAAGTATTTCACTATATTTTAATAATTGGGAAAAAACTTGGGGCAAAGTTACTTTGAAATATTTTTATTCATACTTTTTATGGTCTACACCACTCAGGGTACAAAGTTATGTTAGAAAAGACTTGAGATAGAACCATCAATCAATTCAGAATCATTTCCTGAACAGATCTAAGGATGTCTGTCCGTCTCTCCGCCTTGGTTTCGTGCGTCGCAATTTTTGACATATTTTTTGAAATTCTTTGTTTATATATTTTTGTAATTTGGTGCAACGACCAGGATAAATGTCATTGAAAATACTTCGAATGACCGTACGAAACAAAGTTGTGCAGGGTTTTTAATGGTGAGCCGCCATCCATTCCACTTGTTTCAAATTCCAATTTTTCACTCAAAGTGTTGTTTGGGAGTAGGGATTGCGTTTCGCATATTTTGCTTTTTTCTTTGTATTGAAGCGAATAATTAATTAATTTAATTGAATGAATGTTACTGAGAAAGATTTTTGGCAACTAGCGACGGGAGGATAAGAAATTTCAGTTCATTGCTACGAAATGTTTGTTCTGGATGTCGTTGTGTTGAAAACCATTTAATTTCGCGTTTTTTTTTTTTTTTGGATTATTAGCTTTTAACAGGCTTGTCTTCAATAATAACTTCTTTGGTTTTGAATGGATGAAGTCCGAAAAGACTGAGTTTGATTTTACTATCGCTTCGCCTGATCTTCAGAGTGCGTTCTTAAGTTTCGAATGTCATACTATTCGTTAAAAATCAACAATACGTTCCTTCTGGAGAGAGAAAGATATACAGAGCATGGACTTGAAGCGTAAAAAAAGTCGATTTCATTCTTTATATCAGGTTTTGTTGCTTTTTTGATTCAAGTTATCATAAAATTTCATTGCTGGTCGCAATCGATGATTTTTTTCGAAGAAGGTTGGATAGTTACAAAGCTCCCGAAAGGGGGCCTAACTTAAAATACGTAAAAATTAAAGATAAGAATTTCAAATATAGAAGCAACAATTTTATTTAATACTCTGTGGAGCTCTCTCTGAGATATGGGTGGGAAGTGCTTATAACAAAACTCTAACAAGACTTGAATAACATTCAATTAATCGATTCCAATGAAATCTCTGAAATATTGCGGCGCATGAAAAAGTGAACTTATACCGGTTTTAAATGCAAAGGCGCTTATATTGTATGTATATTGTTCACTTACGGGGTTGATTTTAAAAGCTTAATGAAATTCTAATGTTACATATGGTACAAATATTTCCAAAGGAATATTTTTCCTTTTGTCTAATTTGTATTCCATCTTTTAGAGATCTTGCATTCTTTCGGAATAAGGCGTTGATAGTCTTATCACCATTAATAAGCCACCGATTTAGGTGGTCTTTTAGGCATTGTTCTCCTCCCTGTTGTTTAGCTGGACTTTGCTTTGAATTTTGCATAATTTTATATTAATTTTGTTGTTTGTGTGTTACCGAAGTTGCCCTGCAATCGAAATTAGAGCACCTTCCACATTCACTTAATCCGACAACTATCAGAAACTGCCCAGTGTAGAATTCCGGAATATCACTTTGTCCACGCAAGCCAGACTAATACAAGTTATCATCAACATTCTCTTTGAATTCAGAACAATGTTGGCAAAATTTAAGCCCAAGTTATTGCCTGCTGAGGAAAAGTAAAAGAGATTAATTAATGGTATTCACGAGCAATTCATTTCACACAAGTAAGGCGCCTTGGCGAATGATTTACCACATGATCTACTCATTGTCAGCGAGAGCTGCTCTTTCCTGAAGTATTACAGGATCATCAAATTCAGCCCACGAATAACGGCTTTGCGATTAAAGGCCCCCCCTAACGACATAGACACACATTTTAAGGCCCTTTATGCCTCAATAACTTTCACTGCCTTTTTTTTTCGAACATTTTGAGGGAGTAAGAGATAACTGATTGAATTGAATATAATCTTAAGCAAGAGAAACAATCATTTTCTGTATTAAAAAAAGGGAAAAAGGTTTAAGCCCCGCAACAACATATCGTCAAATTATGTAGCATGTTTCTATGCCTTCAAATGAAAAACTAAAAAAACTAACTTTTAAAGTGTTTCTCGTAGCAATCAATAGTTTAGCTCTAGCTTTAATCTTATGCTTAAGCGTATTATTGTCTTTGGTTTTGAATATCTTGTTTTATTATATTGAGGTAAATATAATAAATAATTTTGATATATATGCATGACTTCAGGTTGTACGTTGCAATGGTGTGACGAGCAATGACATATGTATGTATAGGCGTCAACTTAATATACTTAGTAAACTTGAACAAAAGAACAATTTTCTTCCACTAAATAATTTTAGATATGAAATAATTTGAAATTAATTTTTTTTTAAGCCAGATGGCCAGAATGCTTTGACAGCTGATTTAATATTGAAACAGGGTTTGGCATCACAAGTCAATAGCAAAGCTGTCGTCATACTTTATTTAGCTTATTTTAAGAATATCTATGAGTGTAGTGCGAAAAATGACAAGTCATCTTAACATTACATAAATATTAAATTAAATGAAGAATAAAATATTTAGGATATTTTAGCTTAAATAAATATTTAAAATATTTAAGATATTTTAGCTTAAATAGTTCTTTGTTGACTTTGTGTAAGCGTTGCTCTGGAAGTTTTTTAATACGGAGAGGTACATCTATTCAACATATTAGGTATGTAAATATGAAGCCTGATTTTGAGCATACATCTATGTAAGTCGTATTAGGATCGTTCTGTTATTCCGAGTGAAAAGCGAACTTAATTTGGGAGTCCCGGGCGCAAAAATTCATGGATATCAAAATCGAATAGCTACAGCAAATATACTATACTGTGTGACAAGAACTGTGGCGTCTGTCTGGTGAACTGATTAATACAAAACCCCACTAACAACAGTGAACCTCTTGCATACTTCATTTTTTTTTTTCGACATAGAAGTTGCTGCGAGAAATACACAGAGTTTACATAGGAGTGCAAAGGGATAATCGACTTGAACAGCTGTTCAGAAAACGGCAAGGATATCAAATAAAGCATCACAGTTTCACTCCTTCACATGTTATCCGTCCGTCCGTCCATCCCTTTTGCAAAACAAATTCGCCATATGTTGGAAGCGCTTCAATAAAAATCGACGTACTCATCAGGCTCAAGTTCTTCAGTTACAAGTTGCTGTCATTGGTGGGCCGAGCAATTGTTGCCGAACACTTTGATTCGTACGAATATGTGAAAAAACGACCCGCTGCATAGTTTGCGGCAAAAGGAGAAGATTTTTAAAAGTATCGTATCCATAAATTGTCAGACAAGTGCCGCTAGGGGGGGGAAGATATTTCGAATAAGATATTTTTTTCCCATTTTTATAAACTTAACGCGTATTCCGGTTTCACGTCGACACGCCTGTTGGCACAAAACCATATGTCATGTTTTAAATGTGATTTCAAAAATAGTCGCAAAATCGCTTATCTCCCTCATCAATATAGGTTTTCGTTGAATTTTTTTTCTTATTCTTAAACTTGTAAATGTGTGATTATCTAGGGGCACGTTGTTTGGCAACATTTGAGGGAAAAAAGGACAAAAAATTTCTAAATTATTGCATTGAAAGCTTATCGGGCAACTGCCAACTTGGCCTTATTAATTAAGATGCCAAAGTACAATGGAACTCAATCTTCGCCCATCTAATTAAAAATTTGCATCGCTTCCTTATCAGCATCATAGGCAGTTAATCTCTGTTGCTACGGTCATCACATAAATTTCTGTTATCGGCTGACCTCAATAATATGTATTGTACATTATGTCTTCTCAACCAAATACCAATACACTCTCTCAGTACAAATCATTGTTAAATATCTCGATAATAGTGTCAAGTTGCACATACAATCTCTAAGCGAACAAAAACGAAAAAAAAAAAGAAAAAAAGGAAATTCTGCACTCATAAATCAATAGAGTACATAAGAGAGAACAAAAAAAAAAAAGCGACATGACCGTTGATATCGACAATAGCACCAGCAACTACACTTAGCTTATCTGCACCATGAAATTGAAATAGCAAAACTAACGAAAGACCTGGCAAAAAAAAAAAAAAAAAAACCAAAAATCTAACATAAAAGCATAATAAAAGAGTTAAAAATTTTCACAGAAAATCTCAGCATATGTACCACGGGTGATATCCATCCAGTAGAGTTGGAGGACGAATAGCAGTTGAATTTTATACGCACCACCTAGGAGCAATAAGTATGTTGTTGTCGGCGGTTCGTTTGTATCCTCTAGCGATAACAATCAAAATCTTTCTCTGGCCCATAAAGTTGATGTATTTTTAATCAATATGAAAGTTTATCGCAGGGTGGAACGATTTGTTTAATTCTCGCCTGCAAGTAATATAAAGCAACACACACGGCTTAGTAATGCTAAGGTTCTCCCCGTCTTTTCTATCGGGTAAACTTTACCCTAGACAGGTCCCTCTCTCTCTGTCTCTCTCTCTTTCACTTTGCCGAATTTACGTACACATTTCAAAGATATATATATATATATATGTATACATATAAATATATGGGTATATATCTTGCTGCTGTTAGGATTTTGAGTCGATTTAGCCAGGAACGGGTAAAAAGTTGGTCCGCCTTATGTTCACGAAAGAGATAGAAAAGTTCGAAGTATCTTCTATTCTATTTAAATAACGTCCAAGAGTTTAATTTATCTAAAATCTATAAGAGATGGCTGGTCAAGGAAAAATTATTTAAGTACATCTTGGTTTAAACGCATCCTGAGAACAATTTATTTTTCTTTTATATTTGACCCATCAGTAAAAGGACGCACCCTATACCTTTGCTTACGGGGGTTTGTGTATAGATGCGGAAGGAAGGTCGGCGTAAACATTCTTTACTTTCCCCGCACACTTTCAAGTCCGCCAAGGCACTTTCAAGTTTATACCATGCTCTAGAGCCAAATATTACTTCGTAGGTTCCTAGTATAGACAGCAAACAAACAAGCTTTTAGGAAAACTTGGCTTAAAAACGAAATTCTGGTACAATCTTTAGTTTCTCGTCGCGAAAAAATTATCGAAATCTAGTGTGTTGTCAGTTACTGCGACTAAACGAGACCATCACGAAGGAAAGCCGTTATCATCATCTGATAAATATGCATCTAAAAACTATCGAATCATACAAAAATTACGATATCATTAATCCGCCACTCGAGTGCGACAGATTCACCTCCAACGCCATATATTGCAACTCGCCCATCAAAGGTTTGCAGTGCAGTACTGGAATGTATTAAGCTCACTTTCTTATTCACCCGATGTAGTTCTTTGTTCGTAACCTTGATTTTAATCGGTGACTTTTTGTGTATGGCGTTCTTATGATGGCTCCTGGTCATCTCTTGGACAGCTTAATAACACGACATGTCCAGTGCCATATCGAAGTTTACTTTTCGTAACACATCTCCTGGTATTTTTCCTACGGCAATTCCACAATTTTATTTAAAAAAATATATATTACATATATATATATATATATGTATTATTTTTGTTATTAATTTAGTCAAAGAAATAAATTTATTTGGAAGAGTAAACTCTTCAAGGACTACCATCATCTGAGACTATCGGTTTTATTGAAATCTCTACCGAGGTATGAACGCAAGCATTTACACCTATGTGTTATAAATGAGTATTTTTGATCAGCTTGATATTCTAATTCAATTGTCCGTCATTCAGCTCGTCTCTTAGCTTTTACGATTGCGGTGGAACGAGAAGTCCGGTAGATTCACTTTGCTTGTGTAAACACATGCCTAAAATTAATGGATGGTGGGTGTAAAGTATTCGCTCTAAAACGATTGTATGTATGTTTATAATTTGTATACATATATATATATATATATATATATATATATTCTTTCTGACTCTGTAAACAGAGATATTTTTGAATTAAAGTTAAGCTAAAACTATGGATAGATTCATATATGCCTACACATATGTTTATGTATATCTTTTGTAAAAATTATGACAAGATCTTAGACTTACAAACAGCACGAGTTTGTGATAAACATCGAAATCGATTTGTTTTTTTTTCCTTCTCTTCATCTCTGACAACTACTAACCACGTTGCCAGCGCAATGCACACTCGCAAATGCCGTTCATTGGAATTTTATATTAATGCGCCTTTTTTTTTTTTTTCTTTTACATAAATACGTACGTGTGCAAGTGTGCATAAGTTGCATGTGGTTATGTATGTCAGTAGCTTTGCAGAAAAGAAAAAGAAAAAAAAAAGATGTCATAAATCTTCTAAATACACAACAATACCACTAAGCATATCCCATTGTATAAAACGCTTAATATATTTTGCAAAAAAAAAAAAAAAATAAATAAATAAATAAGAAATAAATAAAAAATAAAAAGACAGCAGCCAACAATAAAAAATCTAAAGAAAACAAAAACAGAACTTGACACAGAAAACCACTTAAAGGACATAGATGTATAAAAAAAAGAAAAAAAAAAAACTAGAAAAACAAAGAAGAAAAAAGAAAAAACGGCACCCATAACTATTGCATTCAATATGGAAAACAGCACGTTCATGCTACACTGAATGATTATGATGATGATTATGACGGCGATGAGACCGCTACCGAGAATAATATATACCACATATTGCGACGTCCTAAGTATGTAATTTTCTTTATATAATTGTGTGTGTGTGTGTGTGTGGGTTTTGAAAAGCTATTCAAATTGAGACCTTTTTAAAGCAAATAAATGTCAACTTAAGCACAAAAACGTGATTTTAACGCATCCGACAGCATTGGAAGGAAGAAATGATGTCAAGCGCTGACAAAGATAAGAGACGTATACAAAGCATTGAATCAGGCACTATATTTTAATATACGTAAAATGATTCCATTACTAATATACATATATAAATATATGGTATGTATGTATATGCACATATATAAAATGGGGAAAAAGGTCATTAATAGCTAAGCATTTATTGTTAATAGATAATAAAAAGAATTCAATTCATTCTCATATTATATGCAGATGTAAAAAAGAAAGAAGAGAAATTTATCGGATACATTAAGCGTAATGTAAGCGTCATTTACGCATTTCGTTCCTCTACGAAGACTGATCAAGCATTGTCTTCTAAATATTAGCCGCGGCTGTTGGCAAAGAAGATTAAAAAATGGTACGGTTTTGACGAAAGTAGTAGTAGCGTATCTCGACATGGGTCACATGAGAGAACACAAAAGCCATTCTACTATTTATTGATTTAAGGGATTTCTTCCGCCTTAATTTGTTACATTTGTTTCACATACATGTTTTTATAGTCGTCTGGTAATACTTATCTTATTCGTATACATTGTGTGTACATTTATCACAATCATCGATTATGTGGTAACACCGGCACAACTCAAATCAGAAAATTTCGTTTCGTTTCGTATGCACAAGGAAGCAAATATTTAAAAAAAATAAACATTTATTTGATTTTAATTGAAAGGAAGAGTAACACCAGGAACATTTCGTGGCTTGTAAGGTAAGTAACTAAACTTAGAGAACCTTCAGCAATGATGCTTCAATAAAATCGAGATAGAAAAATTAGCTTCACAGATCGAGTTTTGAGTCTATATGGGCGTTTTATTAAACAAATTCTTCAAACCGATTGACAGGGCTTAGGTAGGTTATTTGTCTGAAAATTGCATACGTACTAGTTAGCCGAAGGGATCGGAAGACATGTTATACGACCGTGAAGTTAATGGGAAGTAGGAAAAGTAAGAGTAAAAGTTAATCTGATTGTAGTTTAACTTTTTCTTATTGGAGGGCACTGCAAGGACCCTCAGTTTTGTGCGAAAGCCGAAAATAATTAGACTGCATTTTGTTTCAAAAACAATCAATCAACATATCGATTTCGTGCTACTAATGTAAAGCTTTTAAGTCAAAAAATCCTCAATTGATCAGAAGTTCTGCGAAGGTCTCTACTAATGCGATTACAGAATCTAATCGGATTAATCGTATTCCCATTAAAAATAAAACGGTTCGTGACTTCAAACGTAGCCCTTATTTTTAACTATAGGCTTAAAACATACGTTTTCAGAACACAAGATTTTCCTTTCATTCATTTCAGGATATAATGGATACTTTGTCGAATATAGATAATAATGGCAACTCTCCACCGGAATTGCTCTATGAAATGTGGAGAAAGATTTTCGGTTATTTATCCCATGCAAACTTACAACAAGTAAAATTAGTGTGCAAGGATTGGAACGAATTGGCCCATGCACCCGAATTAAAACGCAAATCAAAACTTATAATTAGAAAAAGCAACTTAAGAAATATTGTTGATATCATGTACAAACGCCGTAAATATTTTTTTGACTGTTTAACATACGAAAGCGTAGAAGTACGAATTCAACCTTATGATTACTTACTTCATGATTCTTCCACATACGAAAGCTTAGTGTTACTAAGTGAAGCCTATAATTCCTTAGTTTATGAGGAAAACCATGCTGAAGCATATGATCTACTGCTACTATTACAAGTTTTCAGTAACTTAGGAGCTCGCATTCTTAAACTAAAAGTTTATAATAACCGAATTGTCTCAATAATTCAAGATTGTTTACCGACGCTCAAGGAATTGGATTTGTCTTGTGCGGAAGAGGACAAGCGACTGCAGCGCAGAGTGGATGTAAACAAGTTTCAAAACCTCGAGTCATTTTTCTTGCCCTTCTATGATCATTCTGTATTACATGAAGAATTCCTATGCGCGGCAGAAACACCTTTCAAGCGTTTAAAGAAATTAAGCATAATGCTTCAAGAACATACATTGGATAGAAGTTTGTCATTCTTAAAAGCGCACGCATTCTCGTTGCGTTGGCTTGAACTTGGCATTGGTTATTGGCAGTGCACCAGCCATGACATGATGAAGTTGCAAGAAGTTTTTACGAAATTTTCTAAATTGGAAGCACTGTATATAAAGGCATATAATAGTCGTTATAGCGATACGGTAAAATTTGTTTTAACAAATCTTTCGCAAACAAATCGTCTTAAAACACTATATCTATCACTCGAAACTATAGAGGACACACTACTTCAATTAGTTGCACAAAAATGGTCTAACTCTTTAGAATGTTTACGTTGTTTCGGCTATTTAGAAGGTAACTTAAAGACACAATTGAGCCCGTTTAATGGCAGATTGCGTCATTTGGAGCTGCTTTCCTATAATTCTGTAGACTTGCTAGATGCTATAGCACCAGAAATGGATACAATGCTGACTGCATTGCGATTAGGGTCCTTTCTTTTTACGCCGAACAAGTTTTTTGACCTAATCAAATATCTACCGAATTTAACTGCACTTAATTTAGCAAGTTGCGTATACCACGATGACATGGGATACATTTTTAAACATTTAGTAAATTTGCGCTATCTTTTCCTGCCGCCATGTGAAAGCAGCGAAAGCATAAGATCTTTTTGTGCAAAACCTAATATCACCAATTTAAAAAAACTTCGTGCACTTTCGTCTTGTTGTTGTCCCATCGTCGTCATTAGCAAGTTAAGCGTAAATTTCAAATTTAAAGAACTTAGTAAACTCGCGCTGCTACATTGTGAAAGGCTGCGACCACATTACGATGTAGAGCTTGAACAGATCGGTGAATATTTTCCCGTTCTGGAGGAATTGACAAGCAATATTTCCAAATTTCATGAATTGAATGAGAGTTTGCCGCTTTTCCGGAAAGGTTTTCCCAAATTATGCGAATATAAACAGGCTGGCCATCGCGGTTTTAATCGAAAGGTTTGGAACAATGCGTATGAGTATGACTAAAGAAAAATGCTTTTCTCCATATCTGATTTTTACCTAATAGCCCATTATAGTACTTGCTCAATAAATGTTCATTGTAATCAGTCTTTCGACTTGACTTTAAATTAGAATACTGTTCAGACAAAGATAGTAAAGTTGTTCGAGCCGAGGGGTGGAAACGGATTGCACCCAACGATCTTTAATGAAATTGTCCACGTTCGTTAACGTTTCGCATGTCATTATGTTTAGTTGTCACGTTTACTTCCAAGTACTCTTCCGAAAGCTACTTCGAAGAGCACAATTTTAAACATTCAAATATTGTTTGAAAGGCAAAGCTCACTACTATTAATTATTTGGACTCTTAGAGTAATAAGAAGGCACTTGCAACATAGGCCGTCAGCTCTACCGTATAAAAGAAAATTATATATTGAGCCTAGTAGTGATAATGAAAGAATGTCTTGACAGAGAGAGAGAGAGAGGCATTGCGTTCTGTCAATGATTTCCGGATATCCATAAGATTAGTTGTTACAAATGCAATTATTCTAATAAAAGAAGCGTTGAGGCAGTGACAAAGAATGTGCTATCTTGCGAGAAACAGTCCACAGTTGCAGATTGGAGAAGAGGACTTCAGATTTTCAGATTAATTGGTGTGTCGCAATTGTATGATCAAGACGAATTCTCGAAAATGTTTTGATCTTGATTTTCTTAATGCTGGTGAAAATAATTCCTTTCATAGTTGTCTCTTTAATTCCTCTTCCAAAGTGCATTTGAAGGTCCAACTTTTCTATGATTAGATCAGCTTGCGCATTTTCCAATAAACCGATATGACTTGGTATCCAAAATATTTTAATTTTGTCGCCGAATGTTGTGATGATATTCCTTAATATTTTGATGGAGGTCCAGTCACAGTGATATCTTTGAGTTTGCCTTTATATTAGCAAGGTTCGTGGCGTAAAGATAGCTCTGGTGATAGCGCAGGTGACAGACAGACTATATTTAAGAGATGCCAACCGCCACATTCCACCATTTGGGTTCTTCAGCAATGAGATCCCTGAAGACGTAATTGGGAGCGTCTTTATTCTTGTATACAGAGAGCGAAATATCACAGGAGTAGCCTTTCCAAACCCATGAAGGCTTAAAAAGTCAAGCGCTTTGCTCCAAAAAAGTTTTCAATTATAAAAGTTGTGAAAAATTTAAAAACGTGATTTTTTTTTTGTATGTTTGAAATGTTCGAACATACTGATTGGCAGCAAAAGATTGCTGATATTATTTTCCAAACAAAGAGCGCATGGACATCAATTTCTTAACAGAGATGTAGCTTCTGAGTCGATGATTCATCATATCGTTGTAATTATTACTACCGCGTTTATTATTGAGATTGCAAGAACTATACGCTTGAGTTTTATCAGAAAGTACTTCCCGTTGTAATCCGTTCAAGGCTTGCAAGTCAAGTTTCATTTCTTTTCACGGACTTTAAGCGTACTTTCTCAGAAGACGAGATATTTTATTGTTAATAACAAAAACCTGATATATTGTCACTACACGGCGAAATGGTACTAATAACCTTCAGTTACATGCCGCATGCAGACTTGCAACAAACAAAATTAATTTGGAAAGAATGGTGCCAACTAGTGCCATGCTAGTAAAGTAGAAATCAATTATCATATGAAACATTGGGGAATATTTACGGTATCATGGAACATCATAAGGATCTTTCAGAACATTTCATGTGTGAAAGCGCAGAGATACCTGACTATATACCACAGGCACCTGAATATATCAATCCCCGATATTTAGTAGAAGTTTTCAGAATATTAAGAACTCTAGGAGAACTAGGAGAAGTTTCGCGAACAACCAATCCTTTTATCATTTAACGATAATTTAGCAGAGCTCAAGGTTCTGAATTTGCATGAATTGTGTTCAACTTTGAATATGCCTTGAATTACTGACTTGATGACATCATAAAAAAAAATATTTGTTGCATTATTAAGTGCAACCGTTACCATAAAGAAAGTGCTAAGATACATTTTTATAAACATTAATCGCATAATTGTTCGCAGGAAAAACTAGAAAATTTTATTAAAATTATCTATGAACGAAAACAGGAAGGAAATGATTTTTGAATATAAAAGCATTACTGATCGTCATTGGTTAGGGGGGAAATTTCGTTTACGTAGAGCAAGGAGCCTGGACTTTATCGACTTGTACAGCCGTACCGATAAGTTGCTAAATCCCTGAGGTAAAATAGCGTTATATTGTCACCGAAAATGATAAAATTATCGTCTGCAACTTTTCTCCCCTTGCAGGTATAAAAATGTATTTTGTCTACTGTTCATTACTAGAAGCAATGCGGTCTTTATGTATCAACTGGAATAGTTTGCACCGCATTATTTGGTGGCATAGCATTGAGTAAGAAATATTTGCCATTAAATAAAAATTCAAGCAATTCGCCGGGCAGTAGTAAATATATACAAAGTGTACAAAATATTTATGCATGTGTACACATGCATACACGCACATGCAGTCATAGTTACCTATGACTGCATGCGGTTACCTGTGAATATAATTTCCAGACTTAAAATATCTTTTTGGGATGTAGAGAACATTAAACAAGAATAGGAAATATATATGTGTATGTTGTATGCAACATACATAAACAGTTGATGTATAGTAAGTAATGCGGTAAATACCTTAAGCACAAAGAAAGCTTTACATCTGCATTGACAACATAAAGTAAAAAAGCAACAACATAAACAAAACAAAACAAAACTAAACAAAAAATGGAAAAAATGAAAATTATAAAAAATATACATCATCACCGTCATCCACTGCGTTGTCATCGTCATCGTTTTCATCATCATGCTGAATAACATGACTTTCCGCTAAAACTTTAACCGACAATGACACTACAACACATGATACAAGTTCATGTACGTACGTACCGACCGCAAATTCATGACGTTGAATGTATGTACATTATGTTGCATGTCGTCGTTGTTTAGGAAAATCCCCAGGTGACATGATGCGACATTGAATGACGATGAACGAATTCTGTTTTACCCTCCCTCCAACCAAAAAGAGAGATTTTCTTTTTCTTTTTTTTTTTTTTTTTTTTTTTTTTTTCTTTCTTTTAAGATTTACTTGTATTTGGTTTTTCGCTTTAAAAGAAAATTAACATTTGTTGGTTTGTCATATTGGCACACTGATGACAGAAAACCCGAATGGCATAGACAGTATATTACAAGTATTACGTTATCTTTGTAATGTGCTCGCAGTTTGAGGGACGTAAAGCAGTTAGATCATCATTATTTCGTGCACAAAATTTATGGGTTTATGGGTAAAGTAACGGTATACTATAAAAAGAATATACCAAAAACGGTAAAATAGATAGAAACATAAACAAAAAATTTCATATGAAACTGTAGCGTAATAATATGCGGTAACTAACGAGATGAACCAACCAACCAACCAACCAATCAAACAACCAACCATTCAACCAACCAACCAACCAACAACAACGCCTAAGTCAAGAGGGAAAATGTGAAATTAAAATAAAGAAAGATTTCAAACAAATTGTTTGTTTTGTTGTCGTTGTTGTTGTTTTTTTTTTTTTTTTTTTTTTTTTTGCAAAAAATGTATATGCTTTTGATTAAGAGAGTTTTAAATATAGTTTATTGTGTGTCCAGTATATAAACAAAAACCGCAAGCAGTGTTACGCAATTAACTTTAAATATTTATGTACTTGAATTAATTGCTACTTTATGGTCCTGTCTTTTTGAGTTTAAAAAGACCGCCTTAATCATGTGAACGCAACGAGAAGATGTTATTCAAAATGTTGTCTATCGTAAACTAAAATTGTTCGTTTATTTTGCAGGCTCTACTAAAAAGGCGATTAATCTTTGGAAGCAATTGACGAAAAGTTACTAGCGCGCTCATCATATTGTTGTAGTGAAGGGAAAAAACAATTTGGATGATCATGTCGAGAGCTGCACAGTGACTTATCAGAGCAATGCTTTACCAACCTTTGGACGAATAATCTGTTCGTAGAAGAAAATTACTTTATCGAGGCTTTATGGTTGTCACCCTCTAACGTTTCACTTTAATTCAATTGCTTGTTCTATTGATTCCAGGGAATAAGAACTCAAAACACCCTATAATCAACTCTTCAGACTATCACATGGTTTTGCTTTCGACGATAATGTGTACATGGAATTGGACAATTTCTAGAAGGTTAAAATGGATGTCCATCAAGTTGTAGTTCTTGATATCCTCTTGACCGCTCTTGCATCTTGAGGGCGACCGTTTTCGAATAGTGTAAATTCACTTTGACTTTAACTAATCATCTACCTGTAATGTAGTTTACGAGTGGCTTGCTCTGCTTCCAGTGATCTTACTATAGGGCCCTATAACCTTCTCACACTGCTATTGTGACAGGCTTGGAACAACTTGTAATCCGAAATTGTGTTGTTTTTCAGAAATTTCAAAGTGATCTATGAATTTTAACTATAAAATTGCAAGGAGATTACTCATGCACGGTATAATCTTCTTCAATTGCTCCTAAAACTCGTTTTTGGCGAGTTTCGTTATATTGTGACGTTAGCAACCCTATTACTTTTTAACGATTCGTATTGACCTTTATCTACTTATCATTCTTGAACGCCTTTTGTCTATCCTAGAGCATCACTTGTGTTCAAACCGAAAATCACTATTTTCGAATAGCGTAGCTATGTGGAATCGAAGAGAGGACGTTGAAACTCCTGTGTCAGGCATGCGAAACTTTCTGCTTTATACTCTTTGCAGGGGCATAAAAGTCAGTTTTTGGAGATTTTTGTGGAAGTTGGAGTTTCTTTAAAAAAATCCCCGAAAATGTGTTTATGACGTTTGTGTGAAATTGATTAACAGCAGCATGTCTAGCTCGTGGTATAGCAACAGCAATATGAAGAAATTAACTGCCACCAGGGAAATTAATTAAGCTTGATAGGTATTCATCAAATTAATATCGATTACATAAAGACAAGAAATTGCTTACTTACTCTTGACGAAATATAGACAGGATTAAATCATCTTAATATTTTGCATTTAAGTTCATGAATAGTCAAATACACTCTAGGAGATGTTCTAATCGCGTTAGGACGTTAGAAAACAAAACTCGTACTATTATAAGTGATGGAGATAATATACTCAAATAATTTTCCCTTGCATATCCGATTAGCTTATGGTCAGTGAAAAGTTGATCTTTTATGTTAGTAGATAAGATTCTTTAAAATGGTTTGCTTTACTTTGTATTAATCAACAGAAAGACTTTACTCTTCTAATTGCAAAATGATAGACAGACACCATAAAAAGAAAAAAAAAAAAAAAACTTATTACAATTTGATGTTTTATTTATTATGTGAAAAGCAATGACAAATTAGTTGTAAATCCTCACAACCATATAGTTGTGACGATATGCTTATAAAGACAGAAGTAAAAATTTACTATTCAATGTCACATTTTTAAGACTTATTTGCGCATACAATTAAAACATAAACCAGTTTTTGTTAACATACTCGGCGCACTGAATAAATCATTGATTGAAATAAATCTTATTTATATCAACATTTAATTATATTGTCTTTTATGTACAACCTCACCCAACTCTTACCATATATATGAAGGCAGGTATTTTATTTTATTTCTATTTTTTGTGTGCACTACGGACACACGTGTTTTTAGTGAACATTTTTATATCATTTATCACTCTTTATAATCGCAACCGTCATGAGTGAACATACTATCGACTGTCCTTTTATATCACTTGCGTATACAGGCGTCACTCGCTTAATATGGTACTTGCAAAGCACGATTTCAACACAGCAGGGCACAAATTAACCGTGTTAAACGGGGAACGCCTGTATATGCTGTAAATCGTAAAACCACAGCTGTTTCCTTCCGTAACCAGTTGTTCTTTGTGCATGTGCGAAAATCTCGTCTATCATTTTATTATCAACTGCGTAACACATAAAATCTTTAGAAAAATACATTGTCCTAGTGGACAGGTTCACCAGTTAAAAAAATACACAATTTGAAAATGGAACTATTTTCCTATGATATATAGAAATCAATAATTATTGATTTGAGTCCGCCATGAAAAAGCCATTAACTCACTGAAAGCACCCTAACAAAAAATTATATTAAAAGTAAAAAGTTCTTCTAAAAATTGGGAATCATTCTACTACCCCATATTAAATAGTTAAGCTTTAGTTTGAGGCCATACGCAATTCATTGTAGAAAAGCACATGAACGCGCGTAGAAAATCGTGTAAAAAAAGATATACGTTGAAAATAGACAACCATTTAGGCTAATTCGAAAAATTTTACATTGAAAACCCTACACTCAGATACAGTCCAGAGCTAAATACCCCACACTACCCCACACTGCCCTGCAATTATTCATATAATAATTTTTGAAAATAACGCGTTATATGGCAAGTGGTCGAAAAAGTGATCCGATCCGAATCATTTTCGCCAGCCTACTTCCTTGTGCCAAAACATATCCATGTGCCAAATTTCACATATATATCTCAATTATTGCGACCTATAGATTAAACATGAAAAATACGAGTTGACAGACGAACAGACAGTAATTACGAATCGATCGGTATAGTCAAAATCTCCGCACAAAGTTAATATATCTTTGTAGCGCAAGTGGTTTAGAATGTAACGAATAAAACTTAACTGGAGATCATATCTGTAGTATCGAAAAACGCTGTCCAAAAAAAAAGACATGCTTTAAAAGGAAGTACATGTTTTCGTTTGAAGCCAAACTGTAATAATAAAGATTATTTAAACAATTCCCGAAAACATTTAAAGTGCAAGTGCCAACTTTCTAAAAGCAATAAACTTTTCGAGACCTCTTCAAATGTCGCCAGAAGGCAGAACGCATTGCATTAAATTACATATTTCACTAACTGTTGTCTATAGAAAAGGCAGAGTCGCTTTCAATGCCGTGCAAAAAAAGAGCTATGGTAAAATGAGATATCTATTCTCTTCTCCTTATCACAGTCTAGCGATTATCCCAAAAGTCGTTATTATTGATCAGAATCTGTATATAAAGGTAAAATTTCAAATCGCCGCGACCATATAATAAATAGCAGTAGAATAAATGGCCAACGCATCAGAAAGGATTAACTTTCTGGTATTAAAAGGTAGCATCACTTGTGATCCTTGCATTATTTTTTTTTTTTTTGCATTAAAGTTTCACTTATCGTTAACAATAAGCGAATCCCTAGAGGAAGCGGAAAGTTAAGGTGTAATATTACGAGCCCTTCAGAAGTCGAGGCCGTAGTAGAAAAGTCACCGAAACCGCATCTGGTTATTTAAGATTTAAAAAGCGACTACTTATACAAATGTTTTCTGTGAAAAAAATCGTATGAATTGCGCGCACACACCCTTTTTTACGTAAAATAATTCACTGTAGCATGAATAAACACGACCCTCCTTAAAACGAATACAGTTTTGTGTTTAGTCTAACCTGGATTATGAAAGATAAAATTTACTTAATATCTTACTTGCTGTATGCATACAAATGCCCATAAGACAAAAATAGTTGTATAATATATTTGTTCCATCATTTGTAACAATCAGATCAAACATTTTTTGGAATATGTTTGGTCTTGATTAGCAAAACTTTGCGAATTAGACTTGCATGCTTCCCATTTGCTTTTAAAATGCTTAAGTTTACAAAATCGAGGTGGAAAGCTAAGTATTGACATAATTATTGACATAACAATTCTTAACGACCGACAAAATTCATGAAAACTGCTCACTGTAATGTGCAATCTGGAATAGATAGCAGAACTAATGCGTTCTCAGACTTCCGGTACAAGAGATGTGTATAATCGGCACATAAGCATCCATAGTGCACCTGAAATTGTAACTTACGATCTATAGCGATTTATATACGTATCAGACCTCTAGCACACCAAAAATATCTACGAAAAGTTTCCAAAATTTCCATGTAAAAATGCAAGTGACCAGCCCACTGTAAACTGAATATGTAACTTATAATCTAGAGCATATATCAGGCTAAAACTTTGTGACGATATTCCCCAAAGCCTTTTAGAAGCTCAGCTAAGAGTTTGTAGATATTTCACAAGCAATCATAATAAACTTAAGTTGATAACTTACCATCCAGTGCAGACAGTAATCCACAGCTTTATCGCATCCGTCCATTTTGACGATTCAAAATCTATATATGTCCATACGTTGTACATTTTGTTTTTAATACCTTCATGTAGCAAATATATGGGCCAATCCTGCTCTCCTGGGACACGCCCATTTTGCTGTTTCTCGACGGGATGTACTTATTTTTACCGACATTTTTTTTTAGATTTTCTATATGATAGACGTGTACGTGAACAGACCATGCCCATTTTTTTAATAAATATTCCTAACTGATCATGCAATGCTTATGTCAAACATCAGCTATCCTATCTTTATTTTTGCGATCGTGGCGATTAGCAAAATATTACCCGGGTTTCAGTAAAAATAGGTATATACAAACGGGCAAATCCCGTGGTAAGAGAAGTTCAAGAAGAAGAAAAATGCACTTCAGAAGTACCTTACAACTGTAATTTATAATCTACAACAACTGCCGCCGACCTATAGCTTTATAGAAATATTTATCTACATTATCTAAAAGCTTGGTTTAAGTCGACTGACTTAATACTCTAGATATCCTCTACATGTAACGATCTTTTTTTCTGTTTTTTTTTTTTTTTTTGACATGATCAAGCACTCAGAGAGAAGATAGCAAAAAGAAAGCGGGCGACAAGTGTTGTGTCTTTACGGTTTAAGTACTTGCAACAGCTAGGACCGAAGAAAATTCTAGTGCATTTGAGATTAGAACTCGCGGACACTGGCGTTACGGTCGCCCTTCTAGCATACTCGGCTAGTCATGTGAAAACATTCACCAAGGGTTGCTTAAAGTTTAAGGAGAAAGAGGGCGTAACCAGAGGTAAGTAACCACAATACACTTGAAGCTGTACCCTACCCTCTATTAAGATAGATATTGCTCTTTACCGTAATAGAAGCATTTACGGAAGCCTTCAAAAATTTTAAAAAGAAGGAAAAGAGTGTCACCAGTCCACCACCGTGACGCGTAAAACTTTTGTGAAACCTTGGAAAATGGTGCTTGCGAAATAATAACATGATCTCCGAAAATGTATGTATACCGACCTGACGTGATAGGAGTAATACAAATTCGCCTCAAACCGTTTACAATTTTCTTCCAATGCGTTGTGCTCAACGCTATCCGTGAGTTATTAGATGCATTCGAATGAATTATTTATCGTTGCGTGCTATGTTTTAATATGACATTAACTGAGCTATTGAAGTGAATGCCAATGAATTGGAAAGCATTTAAAGAAAATCTGTAACTACGAGCTAGTTATCCAGCAATTGATTTTATTTCACATTAGTTTATTAATTTTATTGTTTACATATATAAAGAGCACGCTGATTATTGTATTTGTAGAGGAATGCGAGAAAAGAAAATCAAGTCAAATCGCATGCACATGACGGGCAATCCAATCCAATCCCTTGGCTGGCAAATTCCATAATTTGTAAAGTTGTTTGAAACTAATTAAAAAATATATAAATATATATATGTATATATATATATATATTTATGAACGAGAGAGAATTCAAATAGAAATCAAATGAAATTTTCACATTTTTTAATGATTTGACGAAAATTTAATGTAACGGAATATTTTATGGCCAGTGCCAGGCAAGTTATTGGCGACTCTATGTATGAATTATGAACTTGTTTTTTCTTACATTACTTGCACTGAATAAACTTGATTTGTGTGCTGTTTCTTTGATTTTCTTTTGTTGTTGTTACTGTTACTATTTTTTTTTTTGGCATGTCTAGCGCAGACAAATAAACAAATAGTCATTCGACAAAGCAGCAATAAAAAGTTGTAAGTGGTGTGCAAAACAAAAGCAAAGTATGAAATAAATAATTGTTGCTTATCCAACAATGCGCTAATAGTAACTAGTTTTCGTTTTTCATTTTCATACCCTACGCTGTTTGTGGTAAAAGTGCAGCAAGTTTTGGGCGAATGTATGCGACACCCAAAAGGTTTTAAAATAGACTTGAGTTTTAGTTACAGAAACCGATTTGAAATCAATTTCGAAATCGATTCAAGGAAATCAGTCCGGCTGTCCATTTGATATTTGGTCATAATTTTTTTAGTTTCAAACTAATAGGTTCGAGTTTTCGATATATTGCGATGATATGTGTGAGTTGAAGGACAGTGAATGCATTTTGCCCAAAGACGATGTTACTGATTGATAGATTGGATCGAATAACTTCCTCTTAAAAAAATTATTACTCTCTCTATTAATTAGTATAAGATATTGTTTTATTAAGTTGACCGAATATAAAAATGTTGAGAATGATTGGAGCAAATGCTTTGAACTCTCTATACTAACTATATAAACGCTCTTCTTAAGCTAAAATTAAGTCTTTGTGTGTCCATAAGATCTAACTTTTTCTCTTATCGAATGACCACTATTCCAGAATATTGATTACAACAATTTCTAAGGTAAATTTGAACTGCATAAAAACATAATTCGGTTTGCCTTCCTATTTCAAAACTCTCTCTCTCATGTGAAGTAAGATTGATATTTTATGATAAATGTGGCGAAGTAGTGTTTGGATCTTTCATAGTCGACTTTGCTCAACTATGATGTTTTAACTTGTTTTTTTCGCTTTTTGTTCTTTTTTTTTTTGTTGATTGCATAGACTCTGAAGTCTTTAGGTTCAACTAATGCTATCGCTATTGACTATTGATTCTGTCATTGTTTAGTCTTAATTATATCTCGGCATGTGCTTTTGCATGCCATAAAATGGCACACGCATGCCACACGCCTTCGTTCTCCGACTCGCCAGCCTCCTCTGTCTAATTGCCTGCCTGTCTACGAAACGGTGGTGTCAAAAATTCTTCCATGTACCTCGTATGCACAAATATTTATTTGAAAAATTCTTACATGTTTTATAACCGACTATGTTTGCTTTTATTGTCTCTCTAAATAAATACATCAATGTTTTGTACTTAGCTTTGCTTAACTTAACTATCGGCAAGAGCAGCATTCAAGCGTATGGTCACGCTTCTAAGTTTACCAATCAGGCAGCCAATGAACCAACCAACCAACCAACCAACCAACCAGCAAACCAACCGACCAAAGGTGAAACGCATCTTTGGTGAATTATCTTAAGCATCTTTACTTGTTTAGCTGATTGAATGTAACGACGAAACATTGTCAAAGCCAAAGTTATTGTTTTGAAACTCAACGCTTTTGGTTAAGTCAAGTCAACTAAGTCCAAGTTAAGTAAGCTGACGGCAAGCAGTTATAGTAAAAATCCTAACGAAATGTTGTTCCTCACGCACTCGCAAATATAGTAAAATTCCAACGAAACGTGTTTAAATAAAATTGGACAACAATAACAACAACAATAACAACAAAAACAAAAGACATTGAAATGATTCGGTTACATAAGAACTTGTAAAGTATTTAAGTAGAGCTTAACAACAGTAAGCTCCACCATACGATTGCATTCTTGAAAACATTTTGTTTTTGCACAAAAACACATCATTGACCACATGTTGACGTTCTTTGCCTTTTATTTTTATTTGTTTATATTTATTTTTACGTTTCTTTTTTTTTTTTTTTCTTGCTTATCGTTTTTCTATTAGACTAGAGTTGTTGACTTTTTAGGTGTTGTTGCTGTTGTTGTTCTTGTTATTGCTTTTTTTTTAAGGTCCTCTTAGTTTAGAATACATATTTGGTCACAAAATGCATTGCTACGTACATACCTGTGTATGTATGCTAGTTATTGTGGTGCGTGTGGCTCTCTGTCATGCCATAAACGCACAAGTTTTTCCTGCTTTGTATTAAAGCCTTTGTGGTATTTTCTCACATATAAAAACATACATAGATGTAGATATGCGCTCTTACGAATTATACGTACCCACTGTTATTGTATCGTTTTTCTTTTCTTTTCTTTGTTTTTTTTTTTTTTTTTGGATATTTATTGGTTTTATTTTTCTGTTCTTCTTTCTCTGTTATGAAATATGCGCACAACTAGCAACATATCAAGTAATAATGTTGTACAACAACATAAACAACATGTTATGAAAAGTATTTTATATCATCTTACAATGACTTTGACATTAGTAACGGTTATTTGGTTTTTGTCTAACTAACTAAATGACATCATTGCGCCTGACTGCCTGAATACCTGCCTGCCTGCATGCATGTTTGCCTGCCTGCCTGCCTGACTGCCTGAAAGCTTGCTTTTCACATTTATTGATAAATGATAGAGGTATGTTGGTATGTGTGCATCTAAATTCATGTTACTCATACGTCATGATTTATGGGAAGTTGATTTTTATTTTCTTTGTCGCAAATATGTTCAATCGGAAGGCTTACGTGTGTTTGTGCAACAAAATACTTGTCGTTTTATACCAAGTTTTTTAAAAAAAAAATAAACAAAACATGTTTTACAGCTACTTTTGAAAATGGAAATTTTAGAAAACATTTTTTTTAATCATTCATTTCCTTATACAAATAAACAGAAATGCTGAAAATATGTATATACGTATATATATATATATATATATATACACCTATTTACATATGCGTATAAATATTTCTCGAAATACATGATTTGTTTATATTGAAAACAAAAACAAGTAAAAGTAAACCAAAGAAAATTCTTTCATTAACCGTTTGCCATAGAGCCATTTTCAATATGTTGGTTTCAATCAGCTTTTCGACCTCTTCGGGAATTACGTATTTAAATTGCGTCGCAAAAGTTTAATGATGAAGAGTCTACTCGTTAAACATATGGTATTTGTAATGTGAAATTAGGTAACATATTTTTTGTTTGTTTTGCATCCATTACCGAAGGATGAGAGGTACATTCATTTTATCAATACATTTGCAACGTTCAGAAGGAAGCTTCAGAGAGCCCGCAAGATGTACATATTCTCAAGCAGCATCAAATTCCAAATCGATTTGTTGTAAACATTCTCGTGAACGAAGAAATAAAGCTATCGACTTCAAATTTGGTGAATATATTGGAACTTCTTGGACACAAATTGGCATTGAAACTAAGCCAAATTGGCCAGATGCTGGTCCCATCTGCTCAACCGAAAAAAGGAAAAAGGAAATCAATTATGCCACCACTTCACACATTTAATATCAATTCATTTGACCTTTTTCGTCTATAACATATGTTTACCACTCTTACGCTTGTAGAGTATGAGGCATAGGAAAAATGGCCAAGACGTGTAAACACTCAAACTTTCATGGGAAAGGTTATAATGATCGTTTTTTAAGCATAAACTTCAGGATAGTACGGTAACGTCATATATTATTCAGTGTTATGGGATAATTGATATGTAATAAGAATTACAATAAAACATTAGTTCTAGCAAGAAACATAGGGCGGATATAATTTTATTTTAATTCCTCACCTCCGTATTCGCTAAACTTCTTATCTTGTTGGAGACCACAAAACACTAGTGTATGTTAAGCATTTTGCTTCTAGAAAAATAGTTATGTTTTTCTTATTATATATCTCGTATATATATATTAAGTACAGTGAGGACCCAAAGTCATCCCTCGTTTTGGCCTCACGAGTTCTCCGTCTCTGGCTGGGGGGAGAGGGAGTGCTGGAGAGTAAGCTAGCATAAGAATAGGATAGGCATAGAATAAGAATAGATTAAGATAGAATAGGAATAGATCAAGAATATAATAGGCTAGATTAAGCGTGGGCTAAGGATAGGTTAGGAGTAGGGAAATAAAATAGGTTAAGGAGTTGCATTTTAGTCTTAGACGTAAAAAGTCGGCGTTTAGCGCTGAAAAGAAAGTAAAGTGTAACAAATTGAAACCTACAGAATAAAGGTCCTTCCCTGGGCCGCTGAGCTGCCCCAGCCATAAGGAAAGGGACGAAACGTCCTCACAGTACTTCACTTTCTGATCACAGTAGTACATTGGCTATTGTGCAATTTAGGCCTTAATCCGTGATAGCTAATTAAATGCATATTCTGGGTCATTAAAATTTTTGATTAGGCCGTTAGCACTCGGTAAGACTTCCATTAAAAACGATAACTTACTGACTAATTAGAGACCGTAAAGCATAGCTAAATAGTGTAAGCTGTATATAGGATTTATGAAGCCCTCGATAGACATTAAGTTCAAAGACTTCTCTCTTATGTTCATATTTCAGTCTTAGATTTTATTAATTTTCAGTATTTATCTATATCTGTCGAAAACTGACGATCTCATTCTATAATTTTCCATAATATTTAGATACGACGTTGATTAAAATTTTCAATTAGTTAAGTGTAGCCTACGTGTAAGGTGGATATAAGATAATTAGGAAATTTTAAAGATTAAGTGCTTTTTTTCATTTTTTGCATGAACTTATGTGTGCAAAGTCCGATCGCTGTGTGCGGTCTATATAAATACATACGATCATGATTATGAATCTATTTTTTTTTTT